>NW_028158607.1:0-47500 GCF_964263955.1 Coregonus lavaretus | reverse complement strand
GTAACCTGCTGGTCCCACAGCGCTCTCTCACAGGACCTGACATACAGGACCCAGTCATAGGTGGCCATTCCAAACGCCTGACTTATGGCCACACTGCCATTTTGGTGACATCTTTATTTATTTATTTTTAAATGTTACCTTTATTTAACTAGGCAAGTCAGTTAAAGAACACATTCTTATTTACAATGACGGCCTACACCGGCCAAACCCTATGGGACTCCCAATCACGGCCGGTTGTGATACAGACTGGAATCGAACCGGGGGGGGGGGTGTCTGTAGTGATGCCTCAAGCACTGAGATGCAGAGCAGTGACAGCTGCTAGGCGTCCAGGATGTTGATGCCCACCAACTCCTTTTTCCTGTTTTTTTTTTCTTCTTCTTCTTCTTCTTCTTTAATTTCATTAAAATCTGGACGGGAGGAAGTTCCTCACCTTTTTCAACCTCCCCTGTGTGAAATGCTCTTTAGTTATTTTGAGGAAGGGGGGGAGAAAGAAAAAAAACGAACCCAAATAGTGGCGACACCCTACGGTGAGCTGAACGAGGGGTGCCACTTCCCTGCTGGGATATTGATGTGGTATTACAGGCCTGGAGCTAGCTAGCCAGAGACAGGGACAGAAAGGAGCCAACACAGCTCTCAGAGTGCTTAGCTGAACGCCGGGTCCACGGGAGTCCAGGTTTTGGAGACCCTAATAAGAGTGGATCAGAGGGAACCGGTGACTGGAGAGAGAGCAGATTAGCTTTGAAGACATAGTGTAAAATGGATGCTTCCCAAAGCTCACTGAACTTTGAAGGTGTGGGACAGTTTATCTCGAAGGAAGGAGATATGGGACCTGCAGGGGGTTGTGGTTTTGGTGTGTGTGTCAGTGTGTGTGTGTGAGTGTCTGTGTGTGTTTGCATTTGCATTTGCGTGTTTGTGGACGTCGATGACCCAATGACTGAATCAACACTCCATTCATCATCCCAAGTTTTCCTTTGTGCATCAGCTTCTGTCCCTCTACTGCCCCTGCTGGTCAGACACAATATAGTGTTGTACATACACACTGTAGAGTATGTGGACCTCTTCAACCATGTCAGTATTGCTATGTACACACTGACAGCTCACAGCCAACATATGGCATGCTGGGGGTTGTGCTGTAAATAAGTGCGTGAGGCCATTCTCAGATTTGTATGATTAAATAAATGATTAAAGCACTCGCTTTGTTTTAACATGTTTTAAAATTCTGCATTTATTTGGGTTTCATCTTGATTTACGTATGCATGTGTGTACAGTACAAGTGAACAGTCAAATATGTATATTTTTATTTATGGGTTAACGTGATTCTAAATATGCGTGTTCTGTGAACCGTATAAATGGATGCCAAGGGTTCTCCATATCAACTATTGATGTATGGACTGTTGTAATGCTCACATCTAGTACTGAGAGGAATGAAAGAACTGGAATAAAAGTTAGGGGTGAAAAAATAAAATACATGGACATTTTATTTGATAGAAAATGCATTTGCCAGTTGTAGAGAGCATGTGTCTGAAATGGACCTGGATCCATTTGATCCTGGTGCTTTTGGCATGGTACTAAATTGCTCTTAAAAGCTGTTAACAGTATACAGGCCACAGAGTAAATAAAGTGTGGAAATAAAAGCTTACTAAAAATACAATAGTACAAATGAATAAAATAGACTTTCCATTTGGGTGTTGTATTATTGATACTGGACAAAATAGCTGAGATGAAATAATGGATCTGTGAAGGACACTTGAAGTCAGCACAGTTTACCGGGCACAAGCAGCAAATATACAGGCGAGGTTACAAGAGGCATTTTACACTTCTTCCTTCAGTTCTCTGTCGAAGAGTTATGAATAAGTTATCCCCTCTCTCTTGTAATGACAGAAATGTTGCATTATCCATATCGGCCAAGGGCATAGAAGTTCAGTTTGTAGTGGATGCAAGTAACAAAATGCTTTTTTTTTTACTTTTTGTGAACAGATTGTACTCAGTCCAAAGTACACTAACAAAACAATACTCTTCACAATGATTTATAAAACTCAAATTCTACTGAGACCATGTCTGGACCTTTCATCTGTGGCAGTTAGTACTGATTAGTCTGGTTTAGTTGTCATTATGGGATAACGTCACCGGTAACTCCTTCAATCTCTAATTCACCAAACACAGTTTTTGTCTTTGCCTCTTCAGAGCAACCATAGCAACAACGCAATGTCAGGTGATGCTTCTAAGTGGAGCTAACGAATTCATGGCTGTAGGTTCTCTCTCATATTTGTAGCAGAATGCATCTTTGTTATAATATTGTTTTCTGATCAATTGTAACAGAAAAGTAAGATAGTAAGCATTTCTTTAAATTGTATGTGGCACTCTATGTGGGTGGATTTCAAAATTAGCAATTGACACATTTTGTCAATTTCTTCCAGGCAAGCATAAACTGTACGACCAACATACTGTGTCTACTAATATCGTATTCATTATAAATGTGTGTGTCTGATCCTGCTGAATCACCCTTGTTTGAATTGTAAGTCAGAGATTATCAAAAATTTGTATACTGTACATAGAAGCAAAGAGAAACATAATTCATCAAATTGTCAAATCCATTTTCATCAACCAACTCCAAAAAAACGACTGTCGCAGTTGACCTTTCGCAGACATGTCCCTCCAATTAAATTATGTCAGAGAATGGCCTGTTTCTTTTTAAGGTGACGCACGGTAAACTATCCCCCCCCCCCCCCCCTTTCAAAAAAACGTTGGTATAATGCAGATTGACAGGGAGGAATAACGGGTGGTGGATGCATTATGCTGCTCCTCTCCCATAATGCCATGCGTCTGCTCCATAGCCTGTGTAGACCCCAACACTGCCCAGAGAGACTTTATCCAAGGGTCAGGATTAACAGAAAAAGGAAGGGGGCAACGCCCTCCCTCTGTTTTAACCCCCTGCCCCCTCCAGCTCATGGCCTTGTTCCACAAAGTCCACCAGCTGTTGGCTTGCACTAAACACTGCTGAAGAGAAACTGATCTAAACGGCCCAATCTGAGGAGTTGACTGTGGGGTTAGCGGAGGAGTTGACTGTGGGGTTAGCAGAGGAGTTGACTGTGGGGTTAGCAGAGGAGTTGACTGTGGGGTTAGCAGAGGAGTTGACTGTGGGGTTAGCAGAGGAGTTGACTGTGGGGTTGACTGTGGGGTTGACTGTGGGGTTGACTGTAGGGTTAGCAGAGAGTTTGACTGTGGGTTGACTGTGGGGTTGACTGTAGGGTTAGCAGAGGATTTGACTGTGGGTTGACTGTGGGGTTGACTGTGGGGTTAACTGTGGGGTTGACTGTGGGGTTGACTGTGGGGTTAACTGTGGGGTTGACTGTGGGGTTGACTGTGGGGTTAACTGTGGGGTTGACTGTGGGGTTAGTGTTCCACCATTAAGTGTGGTAGATAGTGTTCAATACATGGCCAGAAGACTGACAGGCAGGGTCCACAGGTTTCAGACACATCACTCCTCCATTTTAGCCCTGTCAAACAAAGACACAGAAAACACATCACTCCTCCATTTTAGCCCTGTCAAACAAAGACACAGAAAACACATCACTCCTCCATTTTAGCCCTGTCAAACAAAAACACAGAAAACACATCACTCCTCCATTTTAGCCCTGTCAAACAAAAACACAGAAAACACTCACTCCTCCATTTTAGCCCTGTCAAACAAAAACACAGAAAACACATCACTCCTCCATTTTAGCCCTGTCAAACAAAGACACAGAAAACACATCACTCCTCCATTTTAGCCCTGTCAAACAAAGACACAGAAAACACATCACTCCTCCATTTTAGTCCTGTCAAACAAAGACACAGAAAACAATGACTTTCCTGAGTTTGTTGTGGGGACAAGGTCAAGCTTTGCTAATGGGGACACGCACTGTAGAAGGGGGAGAGCAGGGAGAAAGAAGAAGTGTAGGGGAGATGTAGCACAAAGATGAGAAGTGAAAAAAATGAAATAAGCTCTCATAGTCTCACTGCAGAATTAAACGTTTATCATCGTTCTCCAAACATCACATGTAGAAGTTGCTCCAAACGTCAACTTTTAAAGTGTTTTGGTTCTCTTGCTGCTCTGTATCGTTCCATTTCTCCAAACGTCATATTTAGAGGTCAAGGGTTTAGTTTAGACATTCATTTTGAATGGGTAAGGTAAGGGTTAAGGTTTGGGATAGGGTTAAACATTATGTTTAGACATTCATTCTGAATGGGTAAGGTAAGGGTCAAGGTTTGGGATAGGGTTAAAACATTATGTTTAGACACTCATTCTTAATGGGAAAGACGGTAAGGCTTAATGTTTTTGATAGGAAAAAAATAATAAAAAATAAAAGAAACTGTGTCCACGACTGGGATTGAACACGCATCCACCATGTTCTAGTAAAACCTAATCCTATTTGATTGTATTAGTGCTCACTGTTGCCCCTAGTGGCCAGTTTCGATGGAATTTCCCGACATCCCTAGGAGGTCAATCTTTAACGACCTGGCCTAAAAAAAATAATAAATGGATTGCTCGTCTGGACGGGCGATCAAAAAACATGTGACAGTTTTGGGGTGAGGGAAACAGCCGCAGGACAGACATTGAGAGTTCAGGAGAGGGGCAGTTTGGCAAAGCTTGGTACCCTTCTGTCCAAACCTATGAGCAGTCACCATCCTCATCTTCGGCATCAGCATCATCATTACTGAACTCCAGATGAACCCAGATTAAACGGTTATTTTCACTCGGAGGCTGGAAGGTTTCTCAGGGATATTTTAGGATTGAACAGAAACAGAGAAGGTGAATCTGCGGCCAAATCACTTCACTCTTATTTTAACATGCAAAAGAGTTACACAGCAGAACATGTAGAAACTGTCACAATTTATTAATAGTATTTTTATTAGTATTAGTATTATTATCATTATTAGTATTATTAGTATTATTATCATTATTATTAATATTATAATATTATTATTATCATTATTATTATTATAGTTAATATTATCATTATTATTTATAATAGTGTTACTATTATTATTATCATTATTATTATTATTATTATTAATATCTTTATCATTTATAATTATATGATTATCGTTATTATTATTATTATTATTATTATTATTATTATTATTATTATTATTATTATTATTATTATTATTCATATTATTATCATTGTTATTATTAATAATACATTATTATTTGTATTATTATTATTATTATTATTATCAGTATTATTATTATATAGTCAAACAATTATTTACTATGGGGAATAATTAAAGATACATTATATAGGCATACCATTACTTAAGTCATATACCTACATTTATTACTTTCAAGTAGGTTTATAATAACTCCACTTAATGAACCATTTATAATGGCTCAGTAAATATTTTATTCATCATTTAATACAGATTCCTTCATTCATTCATTAAATGTTTCATATAGGTCCTTATAAACCATTTACTAATCATTAGTTACGTCTTTTTGCATGACCTCATCTAAAGTGTGTGATATTTCTACTGTATAAATACTTTATAAATGTTTTGAGTGAACAGTGTAATTTCTCATGAAAAGATGGTCATGCCATTGGTAGACATTCCAGCAGTACCTGATGCCCCTTAAGGTCTCAAAATGACCTAGAACAACATATCAATGGTTAAAGAATAAGCACACAACACAGGATGCTAAAGGATATATATTGAACATTTTATTCACAAAAACTGTTGCAAAACAACTGTTGCAAGCGCATGAGGAACAGTTTTGAATTTTTTGTTAATGTTGTCAACCTCACGAACGCAAACTAATCCTAATGTAGCCTACACACAACGGACCGGACAGTTTTTCTCTAGTGGATTTGTATTCCTTATGGGACCACCCATACGTAAAAATGTATGCACACATGACTGTAAGTCGCTTTGGATAAAAGCGTCTGCTAAGTGGCATATTATTATTATTATTATTATTATTATTATTATTATTATTATTATTATTATTATTATTATTATTATTATTATTTGCAGGTAGAAATATTACATGTATAACCTTTAAATGATTCCATTGCTTCAGTCTTTTAACCGCAGACTATTTTCACACCTTTTTGCACCTTTACTGAGCCTTTAACTATTTATATGTAATGGGATAGTTAAGTTAAATAAAGTATTCAGATACAGTGGGGAGAACATGTACTTGTTGTACTTGTTCTCCCCACTGTATGTCTTTACTTACCTCGTAAGCAGTCTACGGACCGCTGTAAGGAGCTACTGCAATCCAAACTTTGGTTTTCGTAGAAAAGTCACTGCCAAGAAACGCTTATGTTAGCATTCTCTGATTAAAAACGTTATTTTAATGAGCAATATTACAATAGTGTGACTGTTTTGGAATAAAATGTTCAATATATTTTCTTAACCTTTTACTGAAATCAGGGTCACACGGAGTGTTTCTTGGTAGTCTTAAACAAATCTACTTTGAAACAAGAGTATTTCACCTCACCTCACATGGGCTTAAAAAAATAGGACACCTGTACCATGTCAGATAAAGAGATTAAATGCATTCAAGTTTAAGTTTGCATCCCAATATTACACTTTATATACATCACAGAAGAATGTACTTATTAATTATTATGAATAAAATTAATAATATTCCACCCATGAGGCCACTAGGTCATTTGACGGGCTACATTTCCTTTGTAGGGAAGAGTGGAGTAAGTTCAGCCACCCTTGTTTCTAGCAAACCATAAACAAAATCTATAATTTGACAACATATTTTGGAAGATGTCATCATTTCATGGAGTCTGTGAAGGAATAAACTACATGGAAAAAGTGGTATACCAGTTAGGTCCCAGAAAATGTATTTTCACAAAGTCAAATTAATTTATTGTTAGAGATTTCATGATGATTGTATCTAAACCAAAGTAGATTGTTCTATACATCAGTTGGGGTCTCTATAAGCTTCAATATGAGGTCCTAAACCTAGCATGAAAGTGCATCCTTGAAGCTGGCCATGGGGTGTTGAGGTGAAGGTTGAGCCAATGGCCATGGGGTGTTGAGGTGAAGGTTGAGCCAATAGCCGTGGGGTGTTGAGGTGAAGGTTGAGCCAATGGCCATGGGGTGTTGAGGTGAAGGTTGAGCCAATGGCCATGGGGTAAGTTGAGGTGAAGGTTGAGCCAATGCCCATGGGGTAAGTTGAGGTGAAGGTTGAGCCAATGGCCATGGGGTAAGTTGAGGTGAAGGTTGAGCCAATGGCCATGGGGTAAGTTGAGGTGAAGGTTGAGCCAATGGCCATGGGGTAAGTTAAGGTGAAGGTTGAGCCAATGGCCGTGGGGTGTTGAGGTGAAGGTTGAGCCAATGGCCATGGGGTGTTGAGGTGAAGGTTGAGCCAATGGCCATGGGGTGTTGAGGTGAAAGTTGAGCCAATGGCCGTGGGGTAAGTTGATATAAGTGTTTTTAATTTCCAGGTGTAAAGGTATTATTGGATATAAAGTAACAGAAGCTTAAAATGATTAAAAGACGAAAAGTGATTGTGATAATGTCGAATTGTGTTTGGGAAATAAAGATAGACATGGTTTTAAAAAGTAGTGGTATTATTTAATTCAGTGCAGAAATGTGTAGGTGGCTTAATTTACCCTGTCCTGCCGCTCAACTTACCTCATACCTGGGGTAAGTTGTGCAAAGGGATAACTTTTTTGGGACAAGCTATGTTTTCAAAACTGTAATGTTCACATGAATTCTGATTATTTCCAGGGATACACAAATCCTGAAATATATATAGATATCTTTGTTAGAAAGAATACTATACTCCCCTTGACAGAGTGATGCTGTATGTAAAACATTGCTAAATTTACCCCACTCTCCTCTATTGTGTGCTTATTTTTCTAGGTCATTTTGAGACCTTAAGGAGCATCAGGTACTGCTAGAATGCCCGCCATTTTGTGAAAAATTACACATCAATCAAAACATTTATAAAGTATTTATAAAGTATGAATAGCCAACAGTTAAGATGTGGTCATGCAAAAATAATTAACTTATGATTAGAAAATGGTTTTTAAGGACCTATATAAAATATTTTATGAATGGCTTTATGAATCATTATTAAATACTTTAAAAGTTGTTTATAAATGTGTTAATAACTAGGTTGCTAACATTTACAAATGTGGGAGTAATGATGAATAATTTATGAATAAACTATTTACTAATCAATTTTTTAGTTTTGGTAAAATGCTACCTTTAAAAAATACATGTATTTCTAAATAATTGAAAATTACAGCATAAATAAGTTATATATTTTTTCTTTGTTACTTTTTACACTAGTATTATAGCTAGTTTTCTTCTTATACATACGTAAATAAACAAATATATATTTTTTACAGTATTCCTTTGGAATGCATGAAAAAGTAGTCCTATAACGTTTTCGCAAAACAGTAATGTAAGAATACAAATACACTTCAGACCAGCTGGAACCTAAAGAGTATCAGGTGACTGAGGGACTTGAAAATCCCAAAAACATTCCTTACCCCAGGACACTTCAACTGGTGACTATCATTCCTTACTCCGGGACACTTCAACTGGTGACTATCATTCCTTACTCTGGGACACTTCAACTGGTGACTATCATTCCTTACCCCAGGATACTTCAACTGGTGACTATCATTCCTTACTCCAGGATACTTCAACTGGTGACTATCATTCCTTACCCCAGGATACTTCAACTGGTGACTATCATTCCTTACTCCGGGATACTTCAACTGGTGACTATCATTCCTTACCCCAGGATACTTCAACTGGTGACTATCATTCCTTACTCCAGGATACTTCAACTGGTGACTATTATTCCTTACCCCAGGATACTTCAACTGGTGACTATCATTCCTTACCCCAGGATACTTCAACTGGTGACTATCATTCCTTACCCCAGGACACTTCAACTGGTGACTATCATTCCTTACCCCAGGATACTTCAACTGGTGACTATCTGGGAGAATAAAGAAAAAGGAGCACTCTGTTTCTGCATAGATCTGAGAGATTTATTAACAAGACAAACAAACAGTGTAATGACTTTCATCAGAGCCTTGGGTAAGAAAAGGCACCTATATAGCCTCTCAAGGGAAAACATGCCTACTTTATATTACATCTATGAAAAATTCAAATAAATTGGCCAAACATGTCAGTTGTGTGCAGTTGAATTGATAAGGCTGCAGTACAAGAGTTAGAATTAAAGAAGTATTCACAGTGAAAACTTTATTTTTTTAATTCTAACTCTTGTACTGCAGCCTTATCAATTAAAATGCACACAACTGACATGTTTGGCCTGATGCCCAAGAATATCAGCAATATTATTATATCCCTAAAATAGCCTTTTGCTGGTTAGCAATGCTACTAACGCAGCATATATTCCCTCTCACACGTCTCATTTTTTAAAAGTTACTAGCTCTTTCTACTTAGCGTGCCATTTAGAACCCCAGTCCTGTTGATAGAGGGGCCAAAGTGAAAGGACACAGAAAAACAACAAAACGTGATACATATTCTTAATGCATTCCATATCTCACATTTCCATGCTTTGGCTGGAAATCCCAGACCTCATCACATCACCCTAATCGCATAATTGCACACAATTGACATCACATTCGCAGTTGGTACACAGTTAAGACTTTAGAGGAAAACAAGCACGACCAGAGCTATCTAATTTATTTCCCTTCTAGTCACCGAACCCCGGCGACGAGAAATAACAGAGATATGATGAGATGAAATTAGAAATCTTGAAGAGCGATTAATTCATTCTCACACATGGGGGGCAACGGTGGTAATAATGACAGCAGGGGGTCCGTTAATCTCCAAAATATGGACCCCGTGCCTGAGCCAATGGGAGGGCCAGATCTGCCTGGTAACTAAAGATACAAGGAGTTCATGTGGAGTTCATCATGGTGGCTGTGGTGTTGGCGATGGCGACATCGATGGCGGTGGAAGGTTCAACGCTGATGCCCCACTTTCATCTGAACTCAGAACGCGGTCACTGTAGCCTTATTAAAGCAGCAATGTCTAAATGACGGGGTGGCAGTGATGAGTTTGAGTTGATCAAACATAATCTTTTACGTTTTATTTACTAGTTTTTGCATATTTTACATTGATGAGTAAATGATGTGAGGAAGTGGTGTAACCCCTCAGTCTTACAAGATAAGTTCTCTCAGCTACTCTAAATGAAGATGTTTTATTTTAACTACACATTTACTTATATTTCATTTTTTTTCCCTGTATTGCGTTGTAGATATTTCATTATTTTGTTTCAATTCATGAATACAAACATGTGCTAAATTTGACTGTCTTTCTGTACACAGTCATTTGCACAGCCTACAGTATATCATCCACGTTTCACTGCCTTTTTCAAACTGATCATTTGAATGTTCTGTACCATAGTGGATTAATCCAGTGTACCATAGTGGATTAATCTAGTGTACCATAGTGGATTAATCTAGTGTACCATAGTGGATTAATCTAGCGTACCATAGTGGATTAATCTAGTGTACCATAGTGGATTAATCTAGTGTACCATAGTGGATTAATCTAGTGTACCATAGTGGATTAATCTAGTGTACCATAGTGGATTAATCTAGTGTACCATAGTGGATCAATCTAGTGTACCATAGTGGATTAATCTAGTGTACCATAGTGGATTAATCCAGTGTACCATAGTGGATTAATCTAGTGTACCATAGTGGATTAATCTAGTGTACCATAGTGGATTAATATAGTGTACCATAGAGGATTAATCCAGTGTACCATAGTGGATTAATCTAGTGTACCATAGAGGATTAATATAGTGTAACATAGTGGATTAATCCAGTGTACCATAGTGGATTAATCTAGTGTACCATAGTGGATTAATCTAGTGTGCCATAGTGGATTCATCTAGTGTACCATAGTGGATTCATCTAGTGTACCATAGTGGATTGATCTAGTGTGCCATAGTGGATTAATCTAGTGTGCCATAGTGGATTAATATAGCATACCGTAGAGGATTAATCTAGTGTACCATAAACACATGGATTAATCTAGTGTATCATAAACACATGAATTAATCTGCACCTGCCCTGACTGTGTCTTTTGGCACAGCCCAACTCAAAATGTATCAAGATTTACATCCAGGGCCGGATAAAAAAATCATAGGCCACGGACTGTATTTTGAAATCTGCAGAAGGCAAACTGACAGCCTCAACCAACCATATAAATATAATTGAGAGATGGCAGTTACCATTCAAGTCAGAACTGCCATCCAATGCTAGTGTACCCATGAGTTTAACAGTCAAATTCGCAGTGTGAGAGGTTACAAAACCCTTCTATGGATTATATGTCTATGGCCACAATGCAACAAGCTGTAGCCTATATTTGGCGCACATGCTGCCCAAACTGCGGGCCTTCCCTACCTACAGTAGGCATATCGGTAACTGCCAAAATAAAGGAAACACTTGAGGAAACAAGGGGTACAAAGTATACATTGTGGTGTGGGGGGGATTCCTGTTTTAGGTCCACCTGTATAATGCCTATGCCAAGGAGCATTGGAGCTGTTCTGGCAGCTCGTGGTGGCACAACACCCTTTTAAGACACTTTATGTTAGTGTTTCCTTAATTTTGGCAGATACCTGTATGTGCTTGTGATAACATTTTATCCAGTTATTTTTTATAAAATATTGATCCTCTGGTTGGAAAAAAAATATATATCTATAATTAAAAAACTAAACCATTTTAGTATTTTATTTTTTTGCCTCTTGGGCCCCCTACGGGCTTGGGCCCAGCCCCTGACTCACACAATTGACCAGTCACATTTATATATTATGCAGTTTATTTTAGTATTTTTTATTAATCAGTTACCCAATCAAGGCAGGGCCCCCCCAGTTACCAAAGTGGGCCCCCTACCTCCTCTCCTCCCCCCATCTGATGATTAGCAGAGTGGCAACAGGCAGCAGCAGATTGAGAGCGGGCTCCTGAGTCTTCCTGTGGTTGGCAGTTGCAGTGAACAAAATATATACTACATATATACATTTCCCTCATATTTTTTTTTCTTTCTCTTCTTTTGGTTGTCGCCACTTGGGGCCCCCACAGGCCTGGACCCAGGGGCTTAAGCCCCGGTAAGCCCCTGCTTTTCATCCAGATACAGTAAATTTTTTTGGTCATTTAGCAGACGCTCTTATCCAGAGCGACTTTCAGGAGCAATTAGGGTTAAGTACCTTGCTCAAGGGCACATCGACAGATGGCTCAGGGATTAGAACCAACGACCTTTCGGTTACCGGCACATCTCTCTTAACCACTAAGCTACCTGCCGCCCCACGTGAGGGTGTTGCTCAGTATACTCGCCTCTGTGACTGATTCCTCATCACAGGAACTCTCGACCTCACACATGCTCCAAACAAGACACGTGTCATGCAACTGTGTGAGAACTGTATTTGATCGCTCCTCGTCGTCCCCCGATCTCCTCTGATTAGAATGATAATACCTTGGAGACCACGGGCCCCGCCTCCAAACCTCGCCCTCTAAGCTTGCCGTGAACCTTTCACCCCGCCATCATATCACAGAGAACGAGGGATTGGAATAAAAATAAATATAATAGAAAAGGGTTTAGGTCTACACAGTTCCTTTAGGTCAGATTAAGGAAAGTCATTAGTCTAATATTACAGTGCCAGAAACACTTCATGTCAAACAGGCAATCTACTCGAATGCCAAGGCTGACACATTGATTTACGATGAAAGCAACAACAAAATAAATCCCTTCCAACATAAATAACGTAATTAATACAAACATCCAGAGTAAATTACAGCCTCAATTGTCTCTGGGAGGCCATGCTTATGATATGGAAATCATTTGGTTTTGATTAGGGCGCTGGGTTGTTCAAGATAGCGTTGAGTGCTTCAGTGGCTGAACTACATACAGCTCAATCAAGGGCCTGCGTGATATTTCAATAACGATCCGCTGGGATTGATTAACCCCCCATTCTTTTCATCATAAACACCCTCGTGATATCTCTAACAGGAGGCAGAAGAGCTGACAAATAACCAAGCTGCTACAGTGAGTTAATTAAGTATTTGATCCCCTGCTGATTTTGTACGTTTGTCCACTGACAAAGACATGACCAGTCTATAATTTTAATGGCAGGTTTATTTGAACAGTGAGAGACAGAATAACAACAAAAAAAATCCAGAAAAACGCATTTAAAAAATGTTCTAAATTGATTTGCATTTTAAATGAGGGAAATAAGTATCTGACCCCCTCTCAATCAGAAAGATTTCTGGCTCCCAGGTGTCTTTTATACAGGTAACAAGCTGAGATTAGGAGCACACTCTTAAAGGGAGTGCTCCTAATCTCAGTTTGTTACCTGTATAAAAGACACCTGTCCGCAGAAGCAATAAATCAATCAGATTCAAACTCTCCACCATGGCCAAGACCAAAGAGCTCTCCAAGGATGTCAGGGACAAGATTGTAGACCTACACAAGGCTGGAATGGGCTACAAGACCATCGCCAAGCAGCTTAGTGAGAAGGTGACAACAGTTGGCCCGATTGTTCGCAAATGGAAGAAACACAAAAGGTCTGTCAATCTCCCTCGGCCTGGGGCTCCATGCAAGATCTCACCTCATGGAGTTACAATGATCATGAGAACAGTGAGGAATCAGCCCAGAACTACACGGGAGGATCTTGTCAATGATCTCAAGGCAGCTGGGACCATAGTCACCAAGAAAACAATTGGTAACACACTACGCCGTGAAGGACTGAAATCCTGCAGCACCCGCAAGGTCCCCCTGCTCAAGAAAGCACATATACAGGCCCGTCTGAAGTTTGCCAATGAACATCTGAATGATTCAGAGGAGAACTGGGTGAAAGTGTTGTGGTCAGATGAGACCAAAATCGAGTTCTTAGGCATCAACTCAACTTGCCGTGTTTGGAGGAGGAGGAATGCTGCCTATGACCCCAAGAACACCATCCCCACCGTCAAACATGGAGGTGGAAACATTATGCTTTGGGGGTGTTTTTCTGCTAAGGGGACAGGACAACTTCACCGCATCAAAGGTCTTGGGTGAGAACCTCCTTCCCTCAGCCAGGGCATTGAAAATGGGTCGTGGATGGGTATTCCATCATGACAATGACCCAAAACACACGGCCGTGTTTGGAGGAGGAGGAGTGCTGCTGAAGGTTCAAGTTGCCAAACGTCAGCCTCGAAACCTTAATGACTTGGAGAAGATCTGCAAAGAGGAGTGCGACAAAATCCCTCCTGAGATGTGTGTAAACCGGGTGGCCAACTACAAGAAAAGTCTGACCTCTGTGATTGCCAACAAGGGCTTTGCCACCAAGTACTAAGTCATGTTTTGCAGAGGGGTCAAATACTTATTTCCCTCATTAAAATGCAAATCAATTTATAACATTTTTGACATGCATTTTTCTGGATTTTTTGTTGTTGTTATTCTGTCTCTCACTGTTCAAATAAACCTACCATTAAAATCATAGACTGATCATGTCTTTGTCAGTGGGCAAACGTACAAAATCAGCAGGGGATCAAATACTTAATTCCCTCACTGTATGTAGGTTCGCTTTTTAAAAAAGCGCTTTACGAAATAAATAAATAAACTGTTTGGAGAGGTGAGTGCTCGGTCAGCTAGTCTGCACATCGCATGGAGTTGTGTCACATCTGAGGGCAGTCACTAGGCCGTTACTGATCTAATGTGGAGCGACTCATACAAACCCAGAGTCAAACACTGCTAGCTGAACCCCACGTACACAGAAACAGGCTCACAGTATATTCCAATGGGTACTGTTGATAATTAATACATTTTTAATTAATGTGGAAAAGTTTTAATGCATATTTGTTTCCTGCTAATAATGACATAAATACTTTGAATCCTGGATATTTTGGGGCATATGATCCAGAGATTTGATTTGATTTAAATGAGTGAACAAATGCTGATATAAAATCAAATCCAAATGTATCGAGATGGATTCAACCCTTCAACACTTCAACGCAAAAAAACTGATTACAGCTAATGAAAAAAAGCATCTTGTTTAAAATTGACAAAATTTCAAAGAACTAATTGTAATGTAGACTTACTGCTATATATGAACGTTAACATGTTTTGAGAAAGCGAAAACATGTCCTAGATATTACCCTACGGACCTGCAAAACGGCATTTCTAGATGTCACCTCGTTAAAGATGATCATGCTCAATGCCACCCTGCCATATTTGTCATATTTGACATCTGACACTCACTAGGGGGCGAGGAACACGGAAGGTGGTGACGGTTTACACCAGTTGATATTTTCTCCTCTGTAAGGTTTGTGTTTCAGTAAAAGTTATTCTAAAGCGTGAAGTCTCCTTCACACAGGAAGTAGAACAACACCAGGGGGGCAAAATGTCAGAAAATAGCACTGCAATGTGGTCATGTAGACATGATGGGCAAAGAGCAGAGTGACTCTCTCTGTCTGAGAACGTTGCCTGAAAATGTGACAGTACATCGCCACGGCAACCTGGCAGGTGTTTGTACCCACAGGTCTGTGGTCCACTCACTGTCGTTCATATCCCTGTGTGCCAGATTCTATGGAATAGTACACTCGCACTGTGATTTTCGGTGTGTTTGGGTGTTTTCATTTCACAGAGTGACCTCCGCGTGACCCAGCCACGCTCACCCAGGGATACACATAAATTACACGGCCACTAAAAGTGGAAAATATTAAATATGATGTCTCTGGACTTTTATTTTTATTTTTATTTTCAATATGTTCGTCTTCACCTTGAAAATGAACTACAAAAGAGAACAGTTTGATGCAGGTAAATGCAAGTGCAAATAATTTCTCTGCAAAATATTTGGGTTTCTATCGCTGTCTTTACCACCAGAGTCTGGTCAAGGGTGGTAAAAGTCGATACAAGTTTGAACACGTTTCTAATATTTATAAGAGCATGTTTTTATTTCGGTCTGTTTCCTAAGCTTCTGCAATTACTTCTGACCCCTGTTTTAGCGTTATAATCAACACACATCAGTGGAGAACAACGACACTGAGCACTTACAGAAATGTCATATTGTCAGCCACTAAAATCAAGACCGCAACTGTTAAGACATGCACTTTGTCCTACGAAATGTGCAACTACTCATTTGGTTTTCATTACATACGTTCCAGTAGAAAGTAAAGAGGTAATACGTCATTGTGAGGATACATAGACATTCTACAGACCACAAAAAATATTAGCATTGCTGAATAATTAAGAAAGAGGGATAGCTTGTATCTGGTCCTCATCTTAGTATTTTAGTTCAGTGGTCCTCTGTAGCTCAGCTGGTAGAGCACGGCGCTTGTAACACCAAGGTAGTGGGTTCGATCCCCGGGCCCACCCATACAAACAAATAATTATGCACGCATGACTGTAAGTCGCTTTGGATAAAATCATCTGCTTAATGGCATATTATAAAAAGCTTTTTATATATGTATGATATTGCATTCATATAACGCTTTTTCTGAACTAAGATACTAAGATTTATCACGAGGACCAGAGAAAAGCTATTAATATGAACACTGATTGTACTCTGTTTGGTGGTTGTTCAACTAAATCATACAAGCTGAAAATAATAACATCTGATTCCTAATTTATTCCTAAATGAATATGCGTAAAACCTGGAATTTTCAGAAAATCAAACGTTGATCCCAATTCGGCACATGGATCTCAAGCTAGGATTTGGCCGTGTTTTTTTTCTTCCGAAAAAATAATTATGAATGCAAAGTGCAGTGATATAACATTTTAATAGTTTAAACAAATAATTACATATAGTTAAAAAGCAAAGTATAACATTATCGGATTTCTATTTCTACCTAAAAATTCATAGTAATTAATTAAAAATGTATAGTACAGTGTATATTCATTCCAGATGTTGTATGGTTCAACTCCTGATACATTAGTCATTCATCCTATTCTCCTTTAATTGAATCAATTCCATATTTTGAAGAAATTACTAGTTCGTATTTTATAGCCTACTAGAAATGTACAGATCACTTTTGTAAACTGTACGTTTTTTGCTTATTGTACAATACACAATAATTTATTGCAAATGTGAGCCATACCAGAGTATAGTAAAATACAACAACATATACAACCAAAGAGAATAAGCATGCCAGTGACTAAATAATTGTATAATTATCAATAACATTTGTAGAAACAGTCTTACTTACGGTTCAAAAAAAAAAAAATATATATATATATTTTTCTTTTCTGAATACATTTCTAAACCTGCAACCTCTATGAGAATGGTCTATATAAGGTCATCTGATGAACTATACAATTTAACATTTACTATGATGAAAAACATCCCATCATTCACAGGACAGTATTGACAGAGGAATAGCGACAATGTTATTTTTCATAAATTATGGAATTAGAAAACTATTATTGTTTTGTAATTATATCTGCATAAAAGGGTAGCATTATTCATCGGAAAATGAATGCCAAGTATATGTATCAATAATACATATGGGAATAACAGTCAAAAATCAATGTGTCTTCTTCCTGTTACAATGATATGTTTACATCATATTATTTACATTTTGATAGTATAGTTGATTTATATATTTGTACGTGTTTTATTTATTTTATATAAACACAAATTGTTTGCATGCATATCAATATATGCAAGAATGCAAGCATCTAAAGATGTTATATATATATTTTTTTTAAATGATGATCATCATACTCAACCCATATTTTCTAAATGAATTGCAGAGTAATGGGATTAATACATGTTTAACTTGTGACAATCTTCCAAAGTCTGTGGGAAATAATGACTTATATAAGTTAAAGTGACACAACAGTGATACAACACATGGGAAGAGTGTGTTTCAACTGTCCCCGCATTCACATTTTGCTGATATCTGAGATTATGTTCCATATAGTGATAGCATCTACACTCTGGCTATACACGCAGTCTGCTGAAGTCTTACAGGGACCAGAACATAGTTCCGCCCTGCTGAAGTCTTACAGGGACCAGAACATGTAGCTCAGCTGGTAGCTCAGCTGGTAGAGCACGGCGCTTGTAACGCCAAGGTAGTGGGTTCGATCCCCGGGACCACCCATACACAAAAATGTATGCACGCGTGACTGTAAGTCGCTTTGGATAAAAGCGTCTGCTAAATGGCATATTATTATTATTATAGTTCCACCTTGCTGAAGTCTTACAGGGGCCAGAACATAGTTCCACCCTGCTGAAGTCTCACAGGAACCAGAACATAGTTCCACCCTGCTGAAGTCTGACAGGGGCCAGAACATAGTTCCACCCTGCTGAAGTCTGACAGGGACCAGAAAACAGTTCCACCCTGATGAAGTCTGACAGGGACCAGAACATAGTTCCACCCTGCTGAAGTCTTACAGGGACCAGAACATAGTTCCACCCTGCTGTAGTCTTACAGGGACCAGAACATAGTTCCACCCTGCTGTGGTCTTACAGGGACCAGAACATAGTTCCACCCTGCTGTGGTCTTACAGGGACCAGAATATAGTTCCACCCTGCTGAAGTCTTACAGGGGCCACAACACAGTTCCACGGTTCGAGCAGCCGGTCCCACCTGAGGCATGGATTCTACCCCAGCTTCACCCCGTTACATAAAAGGACGGGACACTATGGGGCGAACAGACATGAGACCTTGTTACTGCATGTCCAGATAGATTGATAAAGAGAGAGAGAGAGAGAGAGAGAGAGAGAGAGAGAGAGAGAGCGAGAGAGAGAGAGAGAGAGAGAGAGAGAGAGAGAGAGAGAGAGAGAGAGAGAGAGAGAGAGAGAGAGAGAGAGAGAGAGAGAATACCATCCATATTTATATTTATTTATTTTCCCTTTTGTACTTTAACTATTTGCACATTGTTACAGCACTGTATATATACATAATATGACATTTGAAATGTCTTTATTCCTTTGGAACTTCTGAGTGTAATGTTTACTGTTAATATTTATTGTTTATTTCACTTTTGGTTACTATCTACTTCACTTGCTTTGGCAATGTTAACATACGTTTCCCATGCCAATAAAGCCCTTAAATTGAATTAAAATTGAGAGAGAGAGAGAGAGAGAGAGAGAGAGAGAGAGAGAGAGAGAGAGAGAGAGAGAGAGAGAGAGAGAGAGAGAGAGAGAGAGAGAGTATCCTACACCCTGGTAATTATGGCCCACTGCTCAACGACCATTTCAATAACTCAGGGACATATTGACCTACTTACGGCCTGATTGTGCTTAGTGAAATAGTGTTTCATTTTCACTATATTGTCCTGTATGAACAGTATGTGTGTAAGTATGCGTACGTGTTATAAGTATGTGTAGCAGAGACCCGATAGGAAACAGTGGCGCTCCTATTTTCCAGGTATATAAAACGGCCCTTGTGAAACGCAATAGATACACTGCAATCATAAAGGCATTGCTGTAATTTGTGATAATTGCTGCCTGGACTATTCAGAGTGCCCCCACCAGTTCACATACACTCATATTCAATTACTGTATGTACAGGGGACAAAAACCCTGCTGTAACAGAGACGATTGACTGCTCAGGGTTTCACCTTTGACCCTGTATTTGATCAGTCTCATCCTGCAGGACGGCAGTTTGGTTTGTGGGAGAATCCACATGACTGACTGATGACTAGGGATGCCTTACCCTGAGGGGTCAGGAGAAAGTTGGAATCCCTCTTTTACTTTGATCAATTCCATATTGTACTGTTTCATATTACATTTAGAGTAAGTCAAATAGTAAAGAAATGTACTAACGTAGTCAAATGTTTGAGGCAAAATGTATAATATGGTGCTGTACAGATGTAAATGTTTTAATTATTATTATTATTATTAATATTTGTATTGTTTTATCATTGACACATTAGCATAGCTTGTATTGCATAACTGTAATATTTTATGATATGTTATTTGTTACACGTTACTAAAATATTATTGATGTTTATTTTTTATTTCATTCATGGTCATCATGTCATCACAGGGCACCATTGAAAAAGTGACCCTGGTCTCAATCGGGATTCTCTGTACAAATAAAAAAACAACATGAAAATGTAGATGGTGAACGGTGAACGGTGAACGGTGAACAGTGAACGGTGAACGGTGAACGGTTCTGAGAGGACTGAGTGGCGTGGCGTGATTATGAAGTGGCCACAGGAGAAACAATGCAGATAAAATTAGATGGATTCCTACGCAACTTTTCAGTGGGGAAAATAGGTCAGCCAGTGATAATGGGGATGAACTTTTGAACTGTGTAAAAGTGGCTCTATTGTTCCAACATTGGCCAGACAGCACCCGTCCTTTTCAATGAATTGATGTATCACATATATAAGGTTATTTAATTGATGTTGATGATGTTGTTTTATAATGTTATTTCTCGGAAAGCATGGGAGGTGGATACAGTATGGATCCCGGTGAGTAGAAACAGAGTTTGAGGATTAAAAGTGTCATTTGGTCTAAAATTTATCACAGTAAGAACTGAATTTACAGTACAATTGACATGCGATGCTTTGTATCCGACGCACAACATTTTATTGCCAAGGCCCCGGACTAATGCAAATAGTACGAGTCCATCAGACATAATATTTTAACGAATATCTGTATTTTGTTCCCCCTGCGTCCAGCCATGTTGGAGACGTGCTGTATAAGGTCGGCAGACGGAGAGTTGTTTTTATTTTCTTTTTTGCTGCATTTTGCGTCATGTCTTTAGGCTGGTTCTGACCTGATTTCTGTCGTCATCAAGCCTCCATTTGGCTTCATGGGGGCGAGCAGATGCATTTATACACACTACAAAACAAAATGGTGGCTTACGGTACCTTGTGCCTCCAACACGGTTTCCTTCCTGTCTCAGTGAGTGACTGTCCTGTCCGCCGCCATGTCTCTACTTTTGTCCGCGAGACGAGACGAGGCACCCAGAATATTTTTATTTTTTTTACAGTAAGTCCTTTATCTTTACAATCCTTGTTACTATAAACACCTTATTATCAACTCTCTACATCACCAATTTCTGTGTTTTGATATGAACAAAAATGCTAAAGAATCGGACGGCGGTTTTCCATATGGCTAGCGTACATTTCCTTCTCTTCCGTTGCCTTTTCGCTGTCTCTTTTTGAATGCTATTCCTAGCCTTCGCTCTCTGTCTCTCCGGCGGACTCATAATATCAGATTGCACAGCCTGCCCTGAACAAATGTGATTTTATACTCTAGTGAACACAGCCATCATTAGCTCACATACTCCTCAGCAGGACGAGGGGGCCCTGGCTGACAGGGGCTGGCAGGGTGGAGGAGGTTGGAGGGTGGGGGCTGCTGGGAAAAACGGGGCTTCCAGAAAGTGCAGCTTGCCCTAAAGGCATGGGCCAAGTCTAAAGGACTGTCGCCTGATCGGCCGCATATTGCTGCCGTGTTAAACACCACCAGGGTAAAGAAGACAGCACCTATTGTCTGGAGTAAATGTGGTCATTATTACCCATGTGATGTGATTGGTCATGTGATTGGTCATGTGACCACCACTCCTCATTTTCTTAATGCAGTCTGGAACAATTTTACACTTCTACTCACAGAGCTTCTTGACAGGTGCAAATGTTTGGTTTCCATGACTGCATTTACAGAGGTTCAATTCACAGAAGAAACGCTACATTCATACAGTGGGGAAAAAAAGTATTTAGTCAGCCACCAATTGTGCAAGTTCTCCCACTTAAAAAGATGAGAGAGGCCTGTGATTTTCATCATAGGTACACGTCAACTATGACAGACAAATTTAGATATTTTTTTCTTCAGAAAATCACATTGTAGGATTTTTAATGAATTTATTTGCAAATTATGGTGGAAAATAAGTATTTGGTCACCTACAAACAAGCAAGATTTCTGGCTCTCACAGACCTGTAACTTCTTCTTTAAGAGGCTCCTCTGTCCTCCACTCATTACCTGTATTAATGGCACCTGTTTGAACTTGTTATCAGCATAAAAGACACCTGTCCACAACCTCAAACAGTCACACTCCAAACTCCACTATGGCCAAGACCAAAGAGCTGTCAAAGGACACCAGAAACAACATTGTAGACCTGCACCAGGCTGGGAAGACTGAATCTGCAATAGGTAAGCAGCTTGGTTTGAAGAAATCAACTGTGGGAGCAATTATTAGGAAATGGAAGACATACAAGACCACTGATAATCTCCCTCGATCTGGGGCTCCACGCAAGATCTCACCCCATGGGGTCAAAATTATCACAAGAACGGTGAGCAAAAATCCCAGAACCACATGGGGGGACCTAGTGAATGACCTGCAGAGAGCTGGGAACAAAGTAACAAAGCCTACCATCAGTAACACACTACGCCGCCAGGGACTCAAATCCTGCAGTGCCAGACGTGTCCCCCTGCTTAAGCCAGTACATGTCCAGGCCCGTCTGAAGTTTGCTAGAGTGCATTTGGATGTTCCAGAAGAGGATTGGGAGAATGTCATATGGTCAGATGAAACCAAAATAGAACTTTTTTGGTAAAAACTCAACTCGTCGTGTTTGGAGGACAAAGAATGCTGAGTTGCATCCAAAGAGCACCATACCTACTGTGAAGCATGGGGGTGGAAACATCATGCTTTGGGGCTGTTTTTCTGCAAAGGGACCAGGACGACTGATCCGTGTAAAGGAAAGAATAAACGGGGCCATATATCGTGAGATTTTGAGTGAAAACCTCCTTCCATCAGCAAGGGCATTGAAGATGAAACGTGGCTGGGTCTTTCAGCATGACAATGATCCCAAACACACCGCCCGGGCAATGAAGGAGTGGCTTCATAAGAAGCATTTCAAGGTCCTGGAGTGGCCTAGCCAGTCTCCAGATCTCAACCCCATAGAAAATCTTTGGAGGGAGTTGAAAGTCTGTGTTGCCCAGCGACAGCCCCAAAACATCACTGCTCTAGAGGAGATCTGCATGGAGGAATGGGCCAAAATACCAGCAACAGTGTGTGAAAACCATGTGAAGACTTACAGAAAACATTTGACCTGTGTCATTGCCAACAAAGGGTATGTAACAAAGTATTGAGAAACTTTTGTTATTGACCAAATACTTATTTTCCACCATAATTTGCAAACAAATTCATTAAAAATCCTACAACATTTTATCTGTCATAGTTGACGTGTACCTATGATGAAAATTACAGGCCTCTCTCATCTTTTTAAGTGGGAGAACTTGCACAATTGGTGGCTGACTAAATACTTTTTTTCCCCACTGTATATTAGGAAGTCATTAAATGTGTTGCTTAATAGAGTTATCTTTGTTTTTCTCCTTCCCAGGTATTTTCTTACATCTTATGATTGGACAAATATCCTCCCTCTTAGTGATGCCATACACTTTTAAGAGCAAGACAATCAGTGGATGAAAACAAAAAGAGTTTGCAGTAGTGTTACGTTCCTTTGTTGTAGTTACAGTTGAAGTCGGAAGTTTACAAACACCTTAGCCAAATACAGTGGGGGAAAAAAGTATTTAGTCAGCCACCAATTGTGCAAGTTCTCCCACTTAAAAAGATGAGAGAGGCCTGTAATTGTCATCATAGGTACACGTCAACTATGACAGACAAAATGAGAAAAGAAAATCCAGAAAATCACATTGTAGGATTTTTTATGAATTTATTTGCAAATTATGGTGGAAAATAAGTATTTGGTCAATAACAAAAGTTTCTCAATACTTTGTTATATACCCTTTGTTGGCAATGACACAGGTCAAACGTTTTCTGTAAGTCTTCACAAGGTTTTCACACACTGTTGCTGGTATTTTGGCCCATTCCTCCATGCATATCTCCTCTAGAGCAGTGATGTTTTGGGGCTGTCGCTGGGCAACACGGACTTTCAACTCCCTCCAAAGATGTTCTATGGGGTTGAGATCTGGAGACTGGCTAGGCCATTCCAGGACCTTGAAATGCTTCTTACGAAGCCACTCCTTCGTTGCCCGGGCGGTGTGTTTGGGATCATTGTCATGCTGAAAGACCCAGCCACATTTCATCTTCAATGCCCATGCTGATGGAAGGAGGTTTTCACTCAAAATCTCACGATACATGGCCCCATTCATTCTTTCCTTTACACGGATCAGTCGTCCTGGTCCCTTTGCAGAAAAACAGCCCCAAAGCATGATGTTTCCACCCCCATGCTTCACAGTAGGTATGGTGCTCTTTGGATGCAACTCAGCATTCTATGTCCTCCAAACACGACGAGTTGAGTTTTTACCAAAAAGTTCTATTTTGGTATCATCTGACCATATGACATTCTCCCAATCCTCTTCTGGATCATCCAAATGCACTCTAGCAAACTTCAGACGGGCCTGGACATGTACTGGCTTAAGCAGGGGGACACGTCTGGCACAGCAGGATTTGAGTCCCTGATGGCGTAGTGTGTTACTGATGGTAGGCTTTGTTACTTTGGTCCCAGCTCTCTGCAGGTCATTCACTAGGTCCCCCCGTGTGGTTCTGGGATTTTTGCTCACAGTTCTTGTGATCATTTTGACCCCACGGGGTGAGATCTTGCGTGGAGCCCCAGATCAAGGGAGATTATCAGTGGTCTTGTATGTCTTCCATTTCCTAATAATTGCTCCCACAGTTGATTTCTTCAAACCAAGCTGCCTACCTATTGCAGATTCAGTCTTCCCAGCCTGGTGCAGGTCTACAATTTTGTTTCTGGTGTCCTTTGACAGCTCTTTGGTTTTGGCCATAGTGGAGTTTGGAGTGTGACTGTTTGAGGTTGTGGACAGGTGTCTTTTATACTGATAACAAGTTCAAACAGGTGCCATTAATACAGGTAATGAGTGGAGGAGAGAGGAGCCCCTTAAAGAAGAAGTTACAGGTCTGTGAGAGCCAGAAATCTTGCTTGTTTGTAGGTGACCAAATACTTATTTTCCACCATAATTTGCAAATAAATTCATTAAAAATCCTTCAATGTGATTTTCTGGATTTCTTTTTCTCAATTTGTCTGTCATAGTTGACGTGTACCTATGATGAAAATTACAGGCCTCTCTCAACTTTTTAAGTGGGAGAACTTGCACAATTGGTGGCTGACTAAATACTTTTTTCCCCACTGTATATTTAAACTCCGTTTTTTAAAATTCCTGACATTTAATCCTAGTAAAAATTCCCTGTCTTAGGTCAGTTAGGATCACCACTTTATTTTAAGAATGTGAAATGTCAGAATAATAGTAGACAGAATGATTTATTTCAGATTTTATATGTTTCATCACATTCCCAGTGGGTCAGAAGTTTACATACACTCAATTAGTATTTGGTAGCATTGCCTTTAAATTGTTTAACTTGGGTCAAACGTTTTGGGTAGCCTTCCACAAGCTTCCCACAATAACTTGGGTGAATGTTGGCCCATTCCCCCTGACAGAGCTGGTGTAACTGAGTCAGGTTTGTAGGCCTCCTTGCTCGCACACGCTTTTTCAGTTCTGCCCACACATTTTCTATAGAATTGAGGTCAGGGCTTTGTGATGTCCACTCCAATACCTTGACTTTGTTGTCCTTAAGCCATTTTGCTACAACTTTGGAAGCATGCTTGGGGTCATTGTCCATTTGGAAGACCCATTTCCGACCAAGATTTAACTTCCTGTCTGATGTCTTGAGATGTTGCTTCAATATATCCACATAATTTTCCTTCCTCATGATGCCATCTATTTTGTGAAGTGCACCAGTCCCTCCTGAAGCAAAGCACCCCCAAAGCATGATGCTGCCACCCCCGTGGTTCACGGTTGGGATGGTGTTCTTCGGCTTGCAAGTCACCCCCTTTTTCCTCCAAACATAACGATTGTCATTATGGCCAAACAGTTATATTTTTGTTTCATAAGACCAGAGGACATTTCTCCAAAAAGTACGATCTTTGTGCCCATGTGCAGTTGCAAAATGTAGTCTGGCTTTTTTATGGCGGTTTTGGAGCAGTGGCTTCTTCCTTGTTGAGCGGCCTTTCAGGTTATGTCGATTTAGGAGTTGTTTTACTGTGGATATAGATTCTTTTGTACCTGTTTCCTCCAGCATCTTCACAAGGTCCTTTGCTGTTGTTCTGGGATTGATTTGCACTTTTCACACCAAAGTACGTTCATCTCTAGGAGACAGAACGCGTCTCCTTCCTGAGCAGTATGACGGCTGTGTAGTTCGATGGTGTTTATACTTACGTACTATTTTTTGTACAGATGAATTTGGTACCTTCAGGTGCTTGGAAATTGCTCCCAAGCATTGAACCAGACTTGTGGAGGTCTATAATTTTTTTCTGCGGTCTTGGATGATTTCTTTTGATTCTCCCATGATGTCAAGCAAAGAAGCAGTGAGTTTGAAGGTAGGCCTTGAAATACATCCACAGGTACACCTCCAATTGACTCAAATGATGTCAATTAGCCTATCAGAAGCTTCTAAAGCCATGACATCATTTTCTGGAATTTTCCAAGCTGTTTAAAGGCACAGTCAATTTAGTGTATGTAAACTTCTGACCCACTGGAATTGTGATACAGTGAATTTTAAGTGAAATAATCTGTCTGTAAACAATTGTGGGAAAAATTACTTGTGTCATGCACAAAGTAGATGTCTTAACTGACTTGCCAAAACTATAGTTTGTTAACAAGAAATTTGTGGAGTGGTTGAAAAAATGAGTTTTAATGACTCCAACCCAAGTGTATAGTAAACTTCCGACTTCAACTGTACCTATCTCTTTGCCTCCCATCCTGTGAGCCAAAATGAACCAAACCAATTGAAATGAAAAATGTACACATACATAAACATCTCCAAGTAGAGAAAAAGGGGCCAAGGGATACGAGAATTGTTTCTGTCAGTGCTCCCCTTGAGAAATGAAAGCAAATGCTGGCTCTGTCGGAAGCTATTAAGGCTAGGAGTGCTTCTCGGCCTACCCCTTGTGCTCAAGCTCACGACCATCTCCAAATCCACAACCGGCACACAAACTCAGCTTCCTACAAAGTTATTTTCTCGCACTTGAAAGAATTGACTTCCCATTGTTCCTATTTTGTGTCATAATATGATGTTAGATAATTCAGCTACCTACCTACAGTGGGGAGAACAAGTATTTTATGCACTGCCGATTTTGCAGGTTTTCCTACTTACAAAGCATGTAGAGGTCTGTAATTTTTATCATAGGTACACTTCAACTGTGAGAGACGGAATCTAAAACAAATATCCAGAAAATCACATTGGATGATTTTTAAGTAATTAATTTGCATTTTATTGCATGACATAAGTATTTGATACATCAGAAAAGCAGAATTTAATATTTGGTACAGAAACCTTTGTTTCCAAATACAGAGATCATATGTTTCCTGTAGGTCTTGACCAGGTTTTCACACACTGCAGCAGGGATTTTGGCCCACTCCTCCATACAGACCTTCTCCAGATCCTTCAGGTTTCGGGGCTGTCGCTGGGCAATACGGACTTTCAGCTCCCTCCAAAGATTTTCTATTGGGTTCAGGTCTGGAGACTGGCTAGGCCACTCCAGGACCTTGAGATGCTTCTTACGGAGCCACTGCTTAGTTGCCCTGGCTGTGTGTTTCGGGTCATTGTCATGCTGGAAGACCCAGCCACGACCCATCTTCAATGCTCTCACTGAGGGAAGGAGGTTGTTGGCCAAGATCTCGCGATACATGGCCCCATCCATCCTCCCCTCAATACGGTGCAGTCGTCCTGTCCCCTTTGCAGAAAAGCATCCCCAAAGAATGATGTTTCCACCTCCATGCTTCACGGTTGGGATGGTGTTCTTGGGGTTGTACTCATCCTTCTTCTTCCTCCAAACACGGCGAGTGGAGTTTAGACCAAAAACCTCTATTTTTGTCTCATCAGACCACATGACCTTCTCCCATTCCTCCTCTGGATCATCCAGATGGTCATTGGCAAACTTCAGACGGGCCTGGACATGCGCTGGCTTGAGCAGGGGGACCTTGCGTGCGCTGCAGGATTTTAATCCATGACGGCGTAGTGTGTTACTAATGGTTTTCATTGAGACTGTGGTCCCAGCTCTCTTCAGGTCATTGACCAGATCCTGCCGTGTAGTTCTGGGCTGATCCCTCACCTTCCTCATGATCATTGATGCCCCACAACTTCTTCCATTTTCTAATAATTGCACCAACAGTTGTTGCCTTCTCACCAAGCTGCTTGCCTATTGTCCTGTAGCCCATCCCAGCCTTGTGCAGGTCTACAATTTTATCCCTGATGTCCTTACACAGCTCTCTGGTCTTGGCCATTGTGGAGAGGTTGGAGTCTGTTTGATTGAGTGTGTGGACAGGTGTCTTTTATACAGGTAACGAGTTCAAAAGGTGCAGTTAATACAGGTAATGAGTGGAGAACAGGAGGGCTTCTTAAAGAAAAACTAACAGGTCTGTGAGAGACGGAATTCTTACTGGTTGGTAGGTGATCAAATACTTATGTCATGCAATAAAATGCAAATTGATTACTTAAAAATCATTAAATGTGATTTTCTGGATTTTTGTTTTAGATTCCATCTCTCACAGTTGAAGTGTACCTATGATAAAAATGACAGACCTCTACATGCTTTGTAAGTAGAAAAACCTGCAAAATCGGCAGTGTATCAAATACTTGTTCTCCCCACTGTACATAACAGTACATTTCCAATGATTCAGTGTTACCATAAGCCCTTGGAGGTATCGATGAGGATATGAGATATGAGGGGTGAAACTGTGCGGTCTCTACGGGCCTGGTCAGACTAGTGGGTAAGGATCTTGTCTTGTCAACACTTGGTCTCTTGCACCAGGTTCTGTTGTTTAAAAAAACAAACCCTCAAGTTCAATCGGTCCACAATCTAGGTGAGGAACACAGCATTTGTGAATGTATCTTAATGGAAGAATGTGGTTGGGGGGAAAATGAGGGAGGGAGGTAGTAACAGTATTTTAGTTACAATAAATTATTGGCTGCAGGGGGCAGAGGAGATTAATATGGTCATCCATCTGAGAAGAAAATAAAAGCTAGCATTGTAGGCCACGTATACCACTTCCTCTTTCACATTCTCTCTCTCTCTTTTATAAAGGATGGAGGACAGTGGGTTCATGTAGAGTGCAGTGATACAGATTTGAATGGAGCTAAAATGGAAACGTCTCCGGGGCACTCTCTGACCTGTCATCTTCCGTCTTCCTCCAATGGATCTTATGAGTGCAGCCCCTACTCACCTCCCCTCCTCCCCTCCTCCCCTCCACCCCTCCTCCCCTCCTCCCCCCCTCCCCTCCACCCCTCCTCCCCTCCATCCACCCTCCCCTCCATCCACCCTCCCCCCTCCCCTCTTCCTCACCTCCCCTCCACCCCTCCTCTCCTCCTCCCCTCCATCCCCCCTCCCCTCTTCCTCTCCTCTCCTCTCCTCTCCTCTCCTCTCCTCTCCTCTCCTCTCCTCTCCTCTCCTCTCCTCTCCTCTCCTCTCCTCTCCTCTCCTCTCCTCTCCTCTCCTCTCCTCTCCCCTCCCCTCCTCCCTTCCCCCCCTCCCCCCCTCCCCTCCTCCCCTCCACCCCTCCATCCCTCCTCCCCTTTCTGGTCATGCTCAGTGGCGTTGAAAGCAGATCTGCTCTTTAAACTAATCGTCCGTTATGTGAAACAGACCCGATTACAGGCTGACAGTGGGAATTAAAGGCCGGCAGAGGCCAAATGAGTGCTCCTCCATCCAACGGTCAGGCGCAAGCACTTATGCCAACTTTCGTTTCTATAGCTCGGTTCATTTTTTATATTCGAGAAAACACTCAAGCCGTTCAGATCAAAGTATTATTTGGTCATTTAGTTTATTTGATTTTGCATCTTGCAATAGGATGCGGTCAACCATAGGGAGACAACACAATTATAGTCCAATGTCTGTGCTTCCATCCCACACCTTTCTGTACAGCTATATTATAACGCGTAACTATCTGCTGTAGTTTAATTTGTCACTGTTAAGTGATAGCTACAGTCCTTTTAGAATGGCCATCTCAGTCTCCGGACTTGAACCCCTACTGAAAACCTGTGGTTTTGAATTGAAGAAGGCAGTCCAGAAGTGTAGACGAAGGATATCAAGGATCTGGAAAGAATGATCTGGAATGGTCTAAGATCCCTCACAATGTGTTCTCCAATCGTATAAAAACATTTTAGAAAAAGGATCAAGTTGGAGGGTACTTTTGACCCGTATCTTTTAAAGACCAAAAATTACTTGATAAACAAAATCAATCTATCTGAAAAATTATATTAGAATAAAATAAAAAAACGCATACAATATAGCTCAATATTTGTATTATTTATTTTAGACTTTTTTACTCATCTTTATCAAGGGATGTAATAATTTTGGACCTGATGGTATATAAGTATATATATATCCTGACAGCCTTTTTATGCTATTTTATGAAGACTGAAAGACAGGGAAAGGACCTTAGGGCGTCCACTTCCAAATAATATATTTGCATAATATGCAAATAGTAAGTGTTAGTAAAATGTTGTGTATCAAAAATGTATTGGAGCATGTACAATTTTAACTGTATTAGTGCCCTGATGTTTAGATATTTAGATGGAATGTGTTATGGGTATTTTGATAGTTAAGCATTATTGTATATTTAAAGCAGAGGTCAGAAATCTCCCATGACTGATGTGTAGTTAAAACACTGTTGCTCTATAACTATTACCACTGATGCCCCCCCCCCCCCCCCCATACCTTACACCTTACCATTTAAACTGGGTTTAGTTTGGATTCATGGCATAGAAACAAATCTTTATTTTTGTTTACATGCTGGGACAATAAAATTCTTTACAATTATGCAGGTAATAGGTCACACATTCCAAATTGGAATGCAGTAATTATTTGAATTAAAACCTCAAAACAAATCAAATCACACACAACATTGTTCTCACAGTCTTACATTTTTAGTTAAATACTATTTAAATACAACACTGCCCAATCAAGGATATTAGCTGTATACTGTAATTTTATGTAAGATAAATGACAATGTTTAAAATATGATATCAAAAATTGCCAAATTGTGTTTCAAGGAAGTTATAAATATATACAGTAGTTATTGTGTATTTACATGCAATAAAAACTCAATTTTCATTTAGAAAATTAAATATCATAATAGTAATAAAAAATGTAATTACTTAAATTAAATCATAATTCATCTAAAATATCCACAAGTACTAATACATTCAAAAATAAATTATATATATATATATATATATATATATATATATATATATATATATATATATATATATATATATATATACATATATATATATACTTATTTCTGCTGGAATGTTGTGTGTGTAGACCTTAAAAGACAGATATTAATCTATAGTTGGTTTGTGGTCAAGAGCCAAAACATGGTTATAGCTGATTTGTTCAGGAGCAAAAACAGGGAGTTCACTATCACAGAACCACTTTTATGAAGGTCATTATTCATTTGGCCGGAAGTCTGCTGACATCAAGCAATCAAAGGAGGAACAGCGCTTGTAAAAGTTTTATGGTGAACTCTAATTATTGTGGACACAGAACAGTAAATGTTAACAGAGGTTGAGGTACCATTTACAGTGGAGACAATACAAATATGCTGCATGTGTCACAGAACATAATTATTTAAGAACAATCAAAATAAATATACTGTGACGCAGACGTAGGGGAGTCAGGGAGTACGTGCAGTTTAATGATAATGAACATGGAACGAATACAAAACAAGACAGAAGCGTCTGACAAAGAAAACATAAACAATACTGCCCGATGACTGACAGAACAGAGCGCTAGATAAATGGTAAGTAATCAAGGTAGTAATGAAGTCCAGGTGTGACTGATGATGGGGCGCAGGTGTGCCTAAAGCTGGGTTGCCAGGACCGGTGGTTAGTGGACCGTCGACGTCAAAGCGCCGGAGCGGTGGGACGGGAGTAGACGTGACATATACAATGTTGTGAGCGTGGTATTGTACAATGTTCTCTACTGCTAAATCAACTGGGTGGTTTCCTTTGCAACTCAGGCAGTACATATCATTTTCAGTGATATTGGAAGTATGAACAGTTAAACGCTTTACATGATTCCCCAAATGCTAGGAAATGAATGTAAACACATACACTTACAGTGCATACATTAGCAAAACAAAAATAAACAGGCGAGACGGAGTGAAATTGCATTTTATACGTCTGGCACTATGGGAAAATCCTGACCACAGTCAGACTGCAGTTTTACCACAGAGTGTTGTGTTTAACTGGCTTGAAGCCCCTGCCAGGCCTGCCGTGTGTCTCCCTGTCTAAAGCCTGGCGTAGGTAAACCCATGATGATGGGAATTTTCCATATGTGTTTGCCCACATTGCTGATTACTGTAAACGCCTTATGTAACACTGTACCTGCCAGAATCAAAGGGATTTTAAAATCATTGCTTTTACATCTAATCCATGAGCTATTTCATGTATAACTATAATCACTACTTCAAATAAATCACTTATTTTTTTGTGGTACTAATGTAATCTAAATATATATACGACATAGGGACATATTATTCATACCAATCTAATATAATTAAAATGTATGCAAAGCTGAATGAGTTCCCTGTAAACAAAATGTCCGCTCGATTCAAACCTCTACAGACTAAACTGTGTGAGTCTCTTCATCCAATAGCAATCTATATCTGTCGCAAAATCTGCATAAATAAAATAAAAAATTGTGATTTTTGTTTCGTACAATTCAAATGCATTACAGTAAATGTATTACACAGTAGCATATCATATTTACGCATGGAAATCAGCAACGAAATCGTGAAAAGTTGCCGTGTGACATGGGTCCGCTGGCATCTCTCTGTACAGAGAGCGCTGCCTGTTGGGGTTAAGGGGAGTCCCACTGGGTGGAATAGCTGCACTTGAAAGAGTTGAGTTGTAGGTCACATGCTGTCGTTCCGTATCTATCAATTTGTTTACGCTCCGGCGGCCCCGATGAAGGGTTGTTTCAGGAGGACGCGAAGAGGAGGAGGAGGGACGTACTTTAGCCCTAGTCATCTCTGTGTGGCGCAGCGGAGGAAGATGGCAACAGGCAGACACATTAGACCCCTAGACCCTGTGGAACCCTGGGACCCTGTGGAACCCTGGGACCCTGTGGAACCGTGGGACCCCTAGACCCTGTGGAACCGTGGGACCCCTAGACCCTGTGGAACCGTGGGACCCCTAGACCCTGTGGAACCCTGGGACCCCTAGACCCTGTGGAACCCTGGGACCCCTAGAACCTGTGGAACCCTGGGATCCCTAGACCCCGTGGAACCCTGGGACCCCTAGACCCTGTGGGTCCGTGGGACCCGTAGACCCTGTGGAACCGTGGGACCCCTAGACCCTGTGGAACCGTGGGACCCCTAGACCCTGTGGAACCGTGGGACCCCTAGACCCTGTGGAACCCTGGGACCCCTAGACCCTGTGGAACCCTGGGACCACTAGACCCTTTGGAACCCTGGTACCCCTAGATCCTGTGGAACCCTGGGACCCCTAGACCCTGTGGAACCCTGGGACCCCTAGACCCTGTGGAACCATGGGACCCCTAGACCCTGTGGAACCGTGGGACCCCTAGACCCTGTGGAACCGTGGGACCCCTAGACCCTGTGGAACCCTGGGACCACTAGACCCTGTGGAACCATGGGACCCCTAGACCCTGTGGAACCATGGGACCCCTAGACCCTGTGGAACCCTGGGACCACTAGACCCTGTGGAACCGTGGGACCCCTAGACCCTGTGGAACCGTGGGACCCCTAGACCCTGTGGAACCCTGGGACCCCTAGACCCTGTGGAACCCTGGGACCCCTAGACCCTGTGGAACCCTGGGACCCCTAGACCCTGTGGAACCCTGGGATCCCTAGACCCTGTGGAACCGTGGGACCCCTAGACCCTGTGGAACCGTGGGACCCCTAGACCCTGTGGAACCGTGGGACCCCTAGACCCTGTGGAACCCTGGGACCCCTAGACCCTGTGGAACCCTGGGACCACTAGACCCTTTGGAACCCTGGTACCCCTAGACCCTGTGGAACCCTGGGACCCCTAGACCCTGTGGAACCCTGGGACCCCTAGACCCTGTGGAACCATGGGACCCCTAGACCCTGTGGAACCGTGGGACCCCTAGACCCTGTGGAACCCTGGGACCCCTAGACCCTGTGGAACCCTGGGACCACTAGACCCTGTGGAACCGTGGGACCCCTAGACCCTGTGGAACCCTGGGACCCCTAGACCCTGTGGAACCCTGGGACCACTAGACCCTGTGAAACCCTGGGACCCCTAGACCCTGTGGAACCGTGGGACCCCTAGACCCTGTGGAACCCTGGGACCCCTAGACCCTGTGGAACCCTGGGACCCCTAGACCCTGTGGAACCCTGGGATCCCTAGACGCTGTGGAACCATGGGATCCCTAGACCCTGTGGATCACTGGGATCCCTAGACCCTGTGGAACCCCTAGACCCTGTGGAACCGTGGGACCCCTAGACCCTGTGGAACCCTGGGACCCCTAGACCCTGTGGAACCCTGGGACCCCTAGACCATGTGGAACCCTGGGACCCCTAGACCCTGTAGAACCCTGGGACCCCTAGACCCTGTGGAACAGTGGGACCCCTAGACCCTGTGGAACCGTGGGACCCCTAGACCCTGTGGAACCCTGGGACCCCTAGACCCTGTGGAACCCTGGAACCCCTAGACCCTGTGGAACCCTGGGATCCCTAGACCCGTGGAACCCTGGGACCCCTAGACCCTGTGGATCCGTGGGACCCCTAGACCCTGTGGAACCGTGGGACCCCTAGACCCTGTGGAACCGTGGGACCCCTAGACCCTGTGGAACCATGGGACCCCTAGACCCTGTGGAACCCTGGGACCCCTAGACCCTGTGGAACCCTGGGACCACTAGACCCTTTGGAACCCTGGTACCCCTAGACCCTGTGGAACCCTGGGACCCCTAGACCCTGTGGAACCCTGGGACCCCTAGACCCTGTGGAACCATGGGACCCCTAGACCCTGTGGAACCGTGGGACCCCTAGACCCTGTGGAACCCTGGGACCCCTAGACCCTGTGGAACCCTGGGACCACTAGACCCTGTGGAACCGTGGGACTCCTAGACCCTGTGGAACCGTGGGACATCTAGACCCTGTGGAACCCTGGGACCCCTAGACCCTGTGGAACCCTGGGACCCCTAGACCCTGTGGAACCCTGGGATCCCTAGACCCTGTGGAACCATGGGACCCCTAGACCCTGTGGATCCCTGGGATCCCTAGACCCTGTGGAACCCCTAGACCCTGTGGAACCGTGGGACCCCTAGACCCTGTGGAACCCTGGGACCCCTAGACCCTGTGGAACCCTGGGACCACTAGACCCTGTGGAACCGTGGGACCCCTAGACCCTGTGGAACCCTGGGACCCCTAGACCCTGTGGAACCCTGGGACCCCTAGACCCTGTGGAACCGTGGGACCCCTAGACCCTGTGGAACCGTGGCACCCCTAGACCCTGTGGACCATGGGACCCCTCGACCCTGGGGAACCGTGGGCGTCCAAGGGCAAGAGATGTTACTCAATTATGATCTCCTATCGGAAACACAGTATCCCATACTCACTCACGCACTCAGACACACACACACACACACACACACACACACACACACACACACACACACACACACACACACACACACACACACACACACACACACACACACAGTACTTACACTCACATACACAAATGCACACACTCACTATATACACACATACACATACACATACACACACACGCACACGCACACACATACCCAAACACACACACACACACACACACACGCACACACACACACACACACACACACATATAACGGCTTAAAGGCAAGCAAGACAACAATCCTGCCCTTTAGAGTTCATATCATACCCATTAAGCAGAGTAAATGTTAATGAACAGTAGAGAAAGGGACAGGGTTAATCATACCCGTTAAACAGTAGAGAAAGAGACAGGGTGAATCATACCCATTAAACAGTAGAGAAAGAGACAGGGTGAATCATACCCATTAAACAGTAGAGAAGGGGACAGGGTGAATCATACCCATTAAACAGTAGAGAAAGAGACAGGGTGAATCATACCCATTAAATAGTAGAGAAAGAGACAGGGTGAATCATACCCATTAAACAGTAGAGAAAGAGATATGGTGAATCATACCCATTAAACAGTAGAGAAAGAGATATGGTGAATCATACCCATTAAACAGTAGAGAAGGGGACAGGGTGAATCATACCCATTAAACAGTAGAGAAAGAGACAGGGTGAATCATACCCATTAAATAGTAGAGAAAGAGACAGGGTGAATCATACCCATTAAACAGTAGAGAAAGAGACAGGGTGAATCATACCCATTAAACAGTAGAGAAAGAGATATGGTGAATCATACCCATTAAACAGTAGAGAAAGAGATATGGTGAATCATACCCATTAAACAGTAGAGAAGGGGACAGGGTGAATCATACCCATTAAACAGTAGAGAAGGGGACAGGGTGAATCATACCCATTAAACAGTAGAGAAGGGGACAGGGTGAATCATACCCATTAAACAGTAGAGAAGGGGACAGGGTGAATCATACCCATTAAACAGTAGAGAAGGGGACAGGGTGAATCATACCCATTAAACAGTAGAGAAAGAGACAGGGTAATCATACCCATTAAACAGTAGAGAAGGGGACAGGGTGAATCATACCCATTAAACAGTAGAGAATGGGACAGGGTGAATCATACCCATTAAACAGTAGAGAAGGGGACAGGGTGAATCATACCCATTAAACAGTAGAGAAGAGGACAGGGTGAATCATACCCATTAAACAGTAGAGAAGGGGACAGGGTGAATCATACCCATTAAACAGTAGAGAAGGGGACAGGGTGAATCATACCCATTAAACAGTAGAGAAGGGGACAGGGTGAATCATACCCATTAAACAGTAGAGAAGGGGACAGGGTGAATCATACCCATTAAACAGGAGAGAAGGGGACAGGGTGAATCATACCCATTAAACAGTAGAGAAGGGGACAGGGTGAATCATACCCATTAAACAGTAGAGAAAGAGACAGGGTGAATCATACCCATTAAACAGTAGAGAAAGAGACAGGGTGAATCATACCCATTAAACAGTAGAGAAAGAGATATGGTGAATCATACCCATTAAACAGTAGAGAAAGAGTTATGGTGAATCATACCCATTAAACAGTAGAGAAGGGGACAGGGTGAATCATACCCATTAAACAGTAGAGAAGGGGACAGGGTGAATCATACCCATTAAACAGTAGAGAAAGAGATATGGTGAATCATACCCATTAAACAGTAGAGAAAGAGATATGGTGAATCATACCCATTAAACAGTAGAGAAGGGGACAGGGTGAATCATACCCATTAAACAGTAGAGAAAGAGACAGGGTGAATCATACCCATTAAATAGTAGAGAAAGAGACAGGGTGAATCATACCCATTAAACAGTAGAGAAAGAGACAGGGTGAATCATACCCATTAAACAGTAGAGAAAGAGATATGGTGAATCATACCCATTAAACAGTAGAGAAAGAGATATGGTGAATCATACCCATTAAACAGTAGAGAAAGAGATATGGTGAATCATACCCATTAAACAGTAGAGAAAGAGATATGGTGAATCATACCCATTAAACAGTAGAGAAAGAGATATGGTGAATCATACCCATTAAACAGTAGAGAAGGGGACAGGGTGAATCATACCCATTAAACAGTAGAGAAGGGGACAGGGTGAATCATACCCATTAAACAGTAGAGAAAGAGACAGGGTGAATCATACCCATTAAACAGTAGAGAAGGGGACAGGGTGAATCATACCCATTAAACAGTAGAGAAGGGGACAGGGTGAATCATACCCATTAAACAGTAGAGAAGGGGACAGGGTGAATCATACCCATTAAACAGTAGAGAAAGAGACAGGGTGAATCATACCCATTAAACAGTAGAGAAAGAGACAGGGTGAATCATACCCATTAAACAGTAGAGAAGGGGACAGGGTGAATCATACCCATTAAACAGTAGAGAAGGGGACAGGGTGAATCATACCCATTAAACAGTAGAGAAGGGGACAGGGTGAATCATACCCATTAAACAGTAGAGAAGGGGACAGGGTGAATCATACCCATTTAACAGTAGAGAAGGGGACAGGGTGAATCATACCCATTTAACAGTAGAGAAGGGGACAGGGTGAATCATACCCATTAAACAGTAGAGAAAGAGACAGGGTGAATCATACCCATTAAACAGTAGAGAAAGAGACAGGGTGAATCATACCCATTAAACAGTAGAGAAGAGGACAGGATGAGGGTTGCGGATTGGAACCGAGCTCTCGGTTGAGAAAGAACATCAAATGTGACGTCTGATGCAGTGATGTGTTAAACTTCGAAATGCGATGTTACATCTTTCCAGAAACAAGATGTGATTGTCTAGATTGTTTTGCTGGCTTCTCATAAGCTGTGTTGTGAGAGACTGAAGGTCATGTTGACTGTTACTCAAACCTCTAACTTGGCCTTTTGTTTTCTGAGCAGAAACATGTCATAAATCATAGAGAGGTGCATGATGGGAAGGTTCCCTGGGTCTCGGTCCTTCTGAATTCACGCAAGAAGTAAAGTCAGACAAAAAAAAAAAAAAAAAAAAAACAGATCGAACTGCACCTTATGGAACAACGCGGACAACAAAGAGACGCCATGGGCGGCAGGTAGCTTAGTGGTTAAGAGCGTTGTGCCAGTAACCGAAAGGTTGCTGGTGTTAATCCCTGAGCCGACTAGGTGATAAATCTGTCGATGTGCCCTTCAGCAAGGCACTTAACCTTATATGCTCTGGATAAGAGCGTCTGCTAAATGACTAAAATGTAAATGTAATAAACAGGCTAGCACATGCACTCTTCTTTTGTTAAATGTATTTAACCAGGTGAGCCAGTTGAGAACAAGTTCTCATTTACAACTGCGACCTGGCCAAGATAAAGCAAAGCAGTGCGATAAAAACAACAACACAGAGTTACATATGGGGCAAAACAAAACATAAAAGTCAAAAATACCACAGAAAAATATATATACAGTGTTTGCAAATGTAACAAGTTATGGAGGTAAGGCAATAAATAGGGCATAGTGCAAAATAATTACAATTAGTATTAACACTGGAATGATAGATGAGCAAGAGATTATGTGCAAATAGAGATACTGGGGTGCAAATGAGCAAAATAAATAACAATATGGGGATGAGGTAGTTGAGTGGGCTGATTTCAGAAGGGCTGTGTACAGGTGCAGTGATCGGTAAGGTACTCTGACAACTGATGCTTAAAGTTAGTGAGGGAGAAAAAGAGTCTCCAGCTTCAGAGATTTTTGCAGTTCGTTCCAGTCATTGGCAGCAGAGAACTGGAAGGAATGGCGGCCAAAGGAGATGTTGGCTTTGGGGATGACCAGTGAGATATACCTGCTGGAGTGCATACTACGGGTGGATGTTGCTATGGTGACCAATGAGCTAAGATAAGGCAGAGATTTGCCTAGCAGTGATTTATAGATGGCCTGGAGCCAGTGGGTTTGGCGACGAATATGTAGTGAGGACTAGCCAACAAGAGAGTACAGGTCACAATGGTGGGTAGTATATGGGGCTTTGGTGACAAATCGGATGGCACTGTGATAGACTACATCCAATTTGCTGAGTAGAGTGTTGGAGGCTATTTTGTAAATGACATCGCCGAAGTCAAGGATTGGTAGGATAGTCAGTTTTACAAGGGCATGTTTGGCAGCATGAGTGAAGGAGGCTTCGTTTGTGAAATTGGAAGACGATTCTAGATTTAACTTTGGATTGGAGATGCTTAATGTGAGTCTGGAAGGAGAGTTTACAGTCTAACCAGACACCTAGGTATTTGTAGTTGTCCACATACTCTAGGTCAGACCCGCCGAGAGTAGTGATTCTAGTCGGGTGGGCGGGTGCAAGCAGCGTTCGGTTGAAGAGCATGCATTTAGTTTTACTAGTGTTTAAGAGCAGTTGGAGGCTACGGAAGCAGTGTTGTATGGCGTTGAAGCTCATCTGGAGGTTTGTTAACACAGTGTCCAATGAAGGGCCAGATGTATACAAAATGGTGTTGTCCGCATAGAGGTGGATCAGAGCATCACCAGCAGCAAGAGCGACATCATTGATATACACAGAGAATAGAGTCGGCCCGAGAATTGAACCCTGTGGCACCCACATAGAGACGGCCAGAGGTCCAGACAACAGGCCCTCCGATTTGACACATTGAACTCTATCTGAGAAGTAGTTGGTGAACCGGGCGATGCAGTCATTAGAGAAACCAAGGCTATTTAGTCTGCCAATAAGAATGCGGTGGTTGACAGAGTCGAAAGCCTTGGCCAGGTCAATGAAGACGGCTGCGCAGTTCTGTCTTTTATCGATCGCGGTTATAATATCGTTTAGGACCTTGAGCGTGGCTGAGGTGCACCATGGATCATGGATTCCAGACGGCGGGGCCGGGGTTTCCAGTATCTCGTGGACTGGGAGGGTTATGGTCCTGAGGAGAGGAGTTGGATTCCTCGGCGTCAGATCCTTGATGCTGACCTCCTTAGTGACTTCTACCGCCTCCATCCTGGCGCTCAGGGTAGTCCGCCCGGTGGCGTTCATCGGAGGGGGGGTACTGTCATGAACCCTGCGTCCTGAGTCTGTTCCTGCCTGTGTTGCCGTTTTTCTGCTCTGAATCTCCTGTTTCCTGAAGGTTCCTGAAAGCACCCTGTCCGGTTGCCGGGCGATGTTGCTAGGCGGGTGATCTCTCGATTACCCGCACCTGCTTCTCATCAGCTTCGGCACACCTGGTCCTGATCATCATCCCTTCATAAGCTCTGACCTGACATCCATTCCCTGCCGGATCGTTAGCCATGAACAGTATGTTTGTCAGCGTATCAGCCTCTGAGTTACTAGCGTTAGTTTTGTTGTTTTGCACCTTGTTGGCTTGCCGTGTACTTACCTCCATTTTTTTCTGTCTACAGTCATTCTCCCAGAACCTTCACCCAACCCCTGCCTGGTTGTCGGCCGCTGCCATGCCATCATTGGATCTGCCACTTCACCTCCACCAACTCATCTCCGCCGCCCGCTCCGTCTCCTGGATTATTCTGCATCTTTTTTTTGAATCTGTTAATAAATACTCACCTTCGTTCAACTCACCTTGTCCTGGTCTGCTTCTGGGTTCTGGCTTAGAAAACCGTGACAAGCCCGGTTGATTTGTAGGGGTCCAGATTTTTCAGCTCTTTCAGAACATCAGCTGTCTGAATTTGTGTGAAGGAGAAGTGGGGAGAGGGCATGGGCAAGTGGCAGCGGAGGGTGCAGAGCTGGTGGCCGGGGTATTGGTAGCCAGGTGGAAAGCATGGCCAGCCGTAGCAAAATGCTTGTTGAAATTCTCGATTATTGTAGATTTATTGGTGGTGACAGTGTTTCCTAGCCTCAGTGCAGTGGGCAGTTGGGAGGAGGTGCTCTTATTTTCCATGGACTTTACAGTGTCCCAAAACTTTTTGGAGTTAGTGCTACAGGATGCACATTTCTGTTTGAAAAAGCTAGCCTTTGCTTTCCTAACTGATTGTGTATATTGGTTCCTGACTTCCCTGAAAAGTTGCGTATTACGGGGGCTGTTCGATGCTAATGCAGTACGCCACAGGATGTTTTTGTGCTGGTCAAGGGCAGTCAAGTCTGGGGTGAACCAGGGGCTATATCTGTTCTTAGTTCTGAAATTTTTGAATGGGGCATGCTTATTTAAGATTGAGAGGAAAGCACTTTTAAAGAACAACCAGTAGTGTAGTAGTGTAATGATGGTATGGGATGTACAGTTTATTTGCGTGTGTGTGTGTGATGTGCCTTAATGAGTTTCAAATCAAATCAAATCAAATTGTATTGGTTCACACACGTGTTTAGCAGATGTTATTGCGGGAGTTGTGAAATGCTTGTGTTTCTAGCTCTGACAGTGCAGTAATATCTAACAATTTCACAACATATACCCAATACACACAAATCTAAGTAAACCAATGGAATTAAGAATATATATAAATATATGGACGAGCAATGTTAGAGCGGCATAGACTAAGATACAGTAGAATAGTATAGAATGTGTGTGGGTGGACCATTTCAGTTTGTCAGTGATGTGTATGCCGAGGAACTTGAAGCTTTTCACCTTCTCCACTGCCGTCCCGTGGATGTGGATAGGGGGGTGTTCCCTCTGCCTTTTCCTGAAATCCACGATCATCTTGTTTGTTTTGTTGACGTTGAGTGAGAGGTTATTTTCCTGGCACCACACTCCCAGAGCCCTCACCTCCTCCCTGTAGGCTTTCTCGTCATTGTTGGTAATCAAAACTACTACTGTTGTGTCGTCTGCAAACTTGATGATTGTGTTGGAGGCGTGCATGTCTACGTGGGTGAACAGGGAGTACAGGATGGGGCTGAGCACGCACCCTTGTGGTGCCACAGTGTTGAGGATCAGCGAAGTGGAGGTATTGCTTCCTACCTTTATCACCTTATCCTGCCCGTCAGGAAGTCCAGGACCCAGTTGCACAGGGCGGTGTTCAGACCCAGGGCCTCAAGCTTAATGATGAGCTTGGAGGGTACTATGGTGTTGAATGCTGAACTATAGTCAATGAACAGCATTCTTACATAGGTATTCTTCTTGTCCAGAGGTGATAGGGCAGTGTGCAGTGCGATGGCGATTGCATCGTCTGTGGATCTATTGGGGCGGTAAGCAAATTGAATAGTCATTGGCGATAGTCATTTAGTTCAGTTACCTTTGCTTTCTTGGGTACAGGGACAATGGTGGCCATCTTGAAGCATGTGGGGACAGATGACTGGGATAGGGAGAGATTGAATATGTCCGCAAACACACCAGCCAGCTGGTCTGCGCATGCTCTGAGGACGTGGCTAGGGATGCCATCTGGGCCGGCAGCCTTGCGCGGTTTAAAACGCTTAAATGTCTTACTCACGTCGGCCACGGAAAAGGAGAGCCCACAGTCCTTGGTAGTGGGCCTCGTCAGTGGCACTGTGATATCCTCAAAGCGGGCGAAAAAGGTGTTTAACTTGTCCGGGAGCAAGACGTCAGTGTCTGCGACGTGGCTGGTTTTCCCTTTGCAGTCATTGATTGTCTGTAGACCCTGCCACATACGTCTCGTGTCTGAGCCGTTGAATTGCGACTCCACTTTGTCTCTATACTGATGTTTTGCCTGTTTGATTGCCTTGTGGGATGAGCAGCTACACTGTTTGTATTCTGCCATATTCCCAGTCACCTTGCCATGGTTAAATGCGGTGGTTCACGCTTTCAGTTTTGCGCGAATGCTGCCATGTATCCACGGTTTCTGGTTAGGGTAAGTGTAGTGTAGGTTATTTGTAGGTGTTATCATCAATCAAGGAGTCTGCTTAGGCGGATCGTGTTCAAAGGCCTTTATTCAAACCACGAGGTTCCAGCGTAAGTACGGACACAATATCCGGAGAACCAGATCCCAAATAAATCTTGCTGTATTCTAACTCTTCGTCACCGCTCCCCCCTTTATATAGCCTTCCAAGAGTTGAATAGCTCCCTCTACTGTTCAATCCCCGTATCTTACCACCCACTTCCTGTTTGTCATATGTGACGTCACGCTAAAACCTTCCCTCTGGATAGCAATAATCAACCTTCCATTTCTTCATGAAAAACCTTTAACAAAGACATAATTTTAATATACTACATATTCCCCCCTTCGAGACAAAACTAAAAAGTCTCGACAACAATAGGATTATGACCAGTATCAATTTATCTTATTGAGTATCTTTAACCTTAAACCAAAAACATTCTTCTCTAGAGTGTAAATACCTTTCTATGAAATAAATGTTTATGAAGTATGAATACATTACTATGACATATGAAGAAATCTCTATGGAGTGTAAGAGCGAAAAACTGTCCGGCAGCCATCTTTTCAGATATCCATCCATCAATCAAGACAGTAAAATTCTCTCACGGTCCCTCTGCCCCAGGCAACCACCGTCGGTACTCCAGATAACCTCATAAACCATGTAAATACATTTGAAACTATAATACAATTAACTACACATGTAAACCCCTGTAAACAAAATCCTATCCAAAAATATCCATTGTACGGCTGGTCAACCCATCGAATCGTACAATGAATCTCTCCCTTCCTAAACCTTCTGTCCCTAAACCCATCGAAATAAACAAAAGCATCTAAGATCCTCATCTGCATTCAATAACATCAAACATCATTCTACTAAAATCAATACCTAAGAATATGACACAATTATGTATTACACATGTCTATATTTCATTGCCAACACTGGAATGTAGTCCACTACACTTCATCTCCCTGTAGTGTCCCCTTCCAATGGACTTGTTGATGATGGAATCAGCCACACCCTCCTTGTTTCATCTCCTCCAGTCATATTGTCCCTTCATATTGTCTTTGTTTGAGTATTCCAATCTCCACATGTTCTCCCAAATGCCTCTGGAAGAAAAAGAAAAAGACCAAACAGTATCTTTTCCAAAAAAACACTTTCAAATTAAACATCACTATCCACTAAGACTATAAAACTGATATATAAATGATGCATGAATCACCTAAACCCATTCCCCCCTTGATTCATAAATCATACTAAAATCACACTAATATTGAAAAAAAATTGTAAAATGATCAAATAATCAAAAAGGATATTTATCCATCAGTAGTCCATCTAGATCCCCTCGTCCATCTTCGTCCAGATCAGGAACAATCAACAACGGCATCTGAGTGTTGTCTCCAGGCATCACAACACCGACCCATCTTAATATCATAGCTTTTGCAAAGGTCAGTAACAAAGTACAAAAGCAAAACATGACACACAACGCTATCAGAGCTGCGACTAAAATCTGAACCATCACTGCTCCTATTGGGCCTAACTGATCTTGCAACCAAGACTTCGCCGACCATCCAGCTTTCTCAGATCTTCCAAATGCATCCCTGATATTCTTCAAGGCATCGATAACACTCGTGATATTATCTGAACTATCTGGGATCAAAGTATAACAATCATCCCCCGTCAGATTCATAGCCAAACATAAGCCACCTTGTCTTGCCAAAATATAATCAAGAGCCATGTCATGTTTCAACAACGTCAGTCTGTGACTTCTTTGAGCATTTGACAGAAGGTGAAACCCTCTTATTGTTTCATTTGCAAAGCCCTGCAACGTATATGTAATATTATCAATATGATCTGCTAAGAATGTTACACCATACCATGGAAAAAGACCAAGTCCCCACTTCTCTCCCAGACTTATTCTCCAATGGTAGGCTTCAAGATTAGTAAATTTAGCCATGTCTCTTTTAACCCTATTCTCAACAGTAGTTTCAGATTGATCTGGGGTCGGTGCTACTCCTCTTCTTATTGTAAAAACCTCATATGGAAGCTTCAACGTGGACATGTAACAACACCCTTTCCATCCATAGGGTAAAAATATATATGCTTTATCACCACAAACCCACCAAATATCTCTAAAATTCCCCATAGTTGCATTGATAGGGAAAAATTGTTCCATCACCATCAAAGTCCTGCCCTTCGTACTACCTGGTGCATAAAAAGTTACATTATATTTGTCACCTTTACCCTTTCGTCCGTGTTTACCCAAAGTCAACATATACCCATCACAATCTGATATTCCCATGAACATACCATTTACCTCATCTGTATTATTAGAACAAATACAAGTTTTAGCTCTCACTGCTCTCACCTCAAATGCTTCAGGGATCACTGTAACCTGACTTTCTTTACCACCCACCATATGCACATAGGGAAATTCATTTAACCAAGAACACTTATAACTAGGCTTATACAAATGGTGTGACAACGACATGTCTTTATCTGTCAATACTCGTTGATGATACAACAGCCATCTCAACGCATAGGTCTGACACCCACCCGCCAATGGTTGAGCAATCGTCTGTAAAATTGAACCCCACGTCTCTGGTGCTGGAATTCTCAACAGACATGGACCCTCAAGATTCCTCACTGATCTTACAGCATGAGTTAATTGCTGAAACCAAAGATTTCTCCCTGCCCATTGATCTTTAATTTTCAAAACCGCCGAATCAAATCCATATGCTTTCCATTTAGCGTCTCTTTTCCCTACCGAGCGGGATTGATCAGATGTATCTTCTGATGTTAAGTTGAACCCAAAAAACCCATCCTGTTCTTCCATGATATTATCCTGTACTATTTCAGATGAACCTATGTTGTTCTCTACCACTATTTGCTGAGTCATTTCAGTTACATCGTTTACTTTTAGAAAAGTTGTTGTTGGTGTCGGTATCATACCTCCTACATTTGTTATTGCCGTCATATCCTTAAATCTTTTCAAAGTTAACATTAAAGTAGTTGATTTAGTTGATGTTTTTTGTTCTAAAATTGGTGCTGACACTATCGGTTCCCTTGTAATCGAATGCGATATATTTATGGCTTTACCAACTGTCAATGTTGAAAGAGTTAAATTGCTTCCCATTGTTGTTCTAACAGACTGACGTGTTGGTGTTATTGTTGTTACTTCATTCCTAGTTTTCGTAACGTTTTGGTCTGACTTTTCTCCTAACTGGTCTAGGCCTATTTTGTCCAACCGAATCACTAGCTTCTCCTTTACCAGAGTTGCCCTTGGTGGCCTCTGCTGCTTCACATCCCACTGAAATTTTCCCTGTTGCTTCTGGGACGTATTGGAAATCAATTTCTCCAAATCCTCCTTCCTTTCCATCCCCTGCATAGTCATCTCTGGCATAATCAGAAGTGTCATCATTATCAACGTTAATCCCAACATTGACAATCTCTCCCTCTTCCTGTTCTCCCCTATCTCCATCTTCTCTCTCTACGCGTGGCACCTCTTCTGTAGGCGCTTTAACACAATGTGACAAATGATACCACGTAGGAGACCCCTTAACCTGGACAGCTGTTCCAGTACTACGAACCACTTCAAATGGTCCGTCACGACGTTCGTTATACCACTTCCTCCTGAATACCTTTACGAATACTTTGTCTCCCGGTTGTACTGTATTCCTCTTATCCTCCTCAGGCGCCTTCTGCACCTCTCCTTGTCTTTGCCTGTCAGAAACATATGTGGACAACTTTTTATGAAAATTGGCCATATATGTAACGTACGCTCTCATTTCATCGTCCAACAGGGCCAAGCTTGGACCCTTTCCACTTGTTCGTAAACAAGGCGTTGGCATCCTTCTTCCTGTTAACAACTCATGGGGTGTCATACGTAGATCACGTAGCTCACTTGAGCGACACACCATTAGTGCTAAAGGAAGCGCCGCTATCCAGTTTAGACCTGTATGTTGACAAATCTTCACAATGCGGTTCTTCAAGACACCGTTCATTCTTTCACACATCCCCTGACTTTGTGGGTGATAAACTGCTCCAAGACGTTGCTTAATTCCCAATTTTTGCAACATCAATTTTACTGTTTTATCCACAAATTCTCTTCCATTGTCTGAGGATATTCGATCGGGTAATCCCCACCTGCTTATGACTTCTTTACATAAGAACTTGGCAACC
>NW_028158608.1:0-22969 GCF_964263955.1 Coregonus lavaretus | reverse complement strand
TCAGGGCTAGGGTCAGGGCTAGGGTCAGGACTGGGGTCAGGGCTAGGGTCAGGGCTAGGGTCAGGGCTAGGGTCAGGGCTAGGGTCAGGGCTGGGGTCAGGGCTAGGGTCAGGGCTAGGGTCAGGGCTAGGGTCAGGGCTAAGGTCAGGGCTAGGGTCAGGGCTGGGGTCAGGGCTAGGGTCAGGGCTAAGGTCAGGGCTAGGGTCAGGGCTAGGGTCAGGGCTAGGGTCAGGGCTAGGGTCAGGGCTAGGGTCAGGGCTGGGGTCAGGGTCAGGGCTAAGGTCAGGGCTAGGGTCACCAGCAAAACAGAAATCTGAAGACGAGTAGAGTGAGTACTTTTGACAGATTTTATACAAAAAGGTTTTACAACAGAACAAGAAACACAGATGAAATACTATTACCAATACAGTACTGTAAATAAAACCATAACAACAGCACAAGAAACACAGATGAAATTCTATTACCAATACAGTACTGTAAATCAAACCATAACAACAGCACAAGAAACACAGATGAAATACTATTACCAATACGGTACTGTAAATACAACTGGTTTGGAGTGTCTACACAAATCCCATTTGATCCTCCTGTAAGGTCATTGGTCATTTAGGCTGGAGCTTGACTTTCCTGTCCCATTCAGGAGCTTCTTTATTAGTCTGGAAGAGAGAGAGAGAGAACATGAGATAGTCCAGGGAAACGTTACCTTATTTGTAATGCAGGTGGTGATGCACTGACTTTTCTATCACTCCAAAATAACAATTGGATACGGCGGTTGCTAGTTGCTACCATAATAAATTGGTAGACTGGGTCCTCCGAGACGAATTTCTCCACCTACTCGTAGTAACACGTTAGAGCTGAAAACGCCAACACCCGTAACAAGGGGACGACGTGCACTACCAAGCTGTCAGAGAGCTTGGTCTACTGGAGGTATTAGTGAGGATATGGACGTCAACAATCACAAATAGCACACTATTCCCTATTGGGCCCTGGTCTAAAGTAGTGCACTATATAGGGAATAGGGTGTCATAGGGTTCTGGTCTAAAGTAGTGCACTATATATGGAATAGGGTGTCATAGGGCTCTGGTCTAAAGTAGTGTACTATATAGGGAATAGGGTGTCATAGGGCTCTGGTCTAAAGTAGTGCACTATATAGGGAATAGGGTGTCATAGGGCTCTGGTCTAAAGTAGTGCACTATATAGGGAATAGGGTGTCATAGGGCTCTGGTCTAAAGTAGTGCACTATATAGGGAATAGGGTGTCATAGGGCTCTGGTCTAAAGTAGTGTACTATATAGGGAATAGGGTGTCATAGGGCTCTGGTCTAAAGTAGTGCACTATATAGGGAATAGGGTGTTATAGGGCTCTGGTCTAAAGTAGTGCACTATATAGGGAATAGGGTGTCATAGGGCTCTGGTCTAAAGTAGTGCACTATATAGGGAATAGGGTGTCATAGGGCTCTGGTCTAAAGTAGTGCACTATATAGGGAATAGGGTGTCATAGGGCTCTGGTCTAAAGTAGTGCACTATATAGGGAATAGGGTGTCATAGGGCTCTGGTCTAAAGTAGTGCACTATATAGGGAATAGGGTGTCATAGGGCTCTGGTCTAAAGTAGTGCACTATATAGGGAATAGGGTGTCATAGGGCTCTGGTCTAAAGTAGTGCACTATATAGGGAATAGGGTGTCATAGGGCTCTGGTCTAAAGTAGTGCACTATATAGGGTATAGGGTGTCATAGGGCTCTGGTCTAAAGTAGTGTACTATATAGGGAATAGGGTGTCATAGGGCTCTGGTCTAAAGTAGTGCACTATATAGGGAATAGGGTGTCATAGGGCTCTGGTCTAAAGTAGTGTACTATATAGGGAATAGGGTGTCATAGGGCTCTGGTCTAAAGTAGTGCACTATATAGGGAATAGGGTGTCATAGGGCTCTGGTCTAAAGTAGTGTACTATATAGGGAATAGGGTGTCATAGGGCTCTGGTCTAAAGTAGTGTACTATATAGGGAATAGGGTGTTATAGGGCTCTGATCTAAAGTAGTGCACTATATAGGGAATAGGGTGTCATAGGGCTCTGGTCTAAAGTAGTGCACTATATAGGGAATAGGGTGTCATAGGGCTCTGGTCTAAAGTAGTGTACTATATAGGGAATAGGGTGTTATAGGGCTCTGATCTAAAGTAGTGCACTATATAGGGAATAGGGTGTCATAGGGCTCTGGTCTAAAGTAGTGCACTATATAGGGAATAGGGTGTCATAGGGCTCTGGTCTAAAGTAGTGTACTATATAGGGAATAGGGTGTCATAGGGCTCTGGTCTAAAGTAGTGCACTATATAGGGAATAGGGTGTTATAGGGCTCTGATCTAAAGTAGTGCACTATATAGGGAATAGGGTGTCATAGGGCTCTGATCTAAAGTAGTGCACTATATAGGGAATAGGGTGTCATAGGGCTCTGGTCTAAAGTAGTGCACTATATAGGGAATAGGGTGTCATAGGGCTCTGGTCTAAAGTAGTGCACTATATAGGGAATAGGGTGTCATAGGGCTCTGGTCTAAAGTAGTGCACTATATAGGGAATAGGGTGTCATAGGGCTCTGGTCTAAAGTAGTGCACTATATAGGGAATAGGGTGTCATAGGGCTCTGGTCTAAAGTAGTGCACTATATAGGGAATAGGGTGTCATAGGGCTCTGATCTAAAGTAGTGCACTATATAGGGAATAGGGTGTCATAGGGCTCTGATCTAAAGTAGTGCACTATATAGGGAATAGGGTGTCATAGGGCTCTGGTCTAAAGTAGTGCACTATATAGGGAATAGGGTGCCATAGGGCTCTGGTCTAAAGTAGTGCACTATATAGGGAATAGGGTGTCATAGGGCTCTGGTCTAAAGTAGTGCACTATATAGGGAATAGGGTGTCATAGGGCTCTGGTCTAAAGTAGTGCACTATATAGGGAATAGGGTGTCATAGGGCTCTGGTCTAAAGTAGTGCACTATATAGGGAATAGGGTGTCATAGGGCTCTGGTCTAAAGTAGTGTACTATATAGGGAATAGGGTGTCATAGGGCTCTGGTCTAAAGTAGTGCACTATATAGGGAATAGGGTGTCATAGGGCTCTGGTCTAAAGTAGTGCACTATATAGGGAATAGGGTGTCATAGGGCTCTGGTCTAAAGTAGTGCACTATATAGGGAATAGGGTGTCATAGGGCTCCGGTCTAAAGTAGTGCACTATATAGGGAATAGGGTGTCATAGGGCTCTGGTCTAAAGTAGTGTACTATATAGGGAATAGGGTGTCATAGGGCTCTGGTCTAAAGTAGTGCACTATATAGGGAATAGGGTGTCATAGGGCTCTGGTCTAAAGTAGTGCACTATATAGGGAATAGGGTGTCATAGGGCTCTGGTCTAAAGTAGTGCACTATATAGGGAATAGGGTGTCATAGGGCTCTGGTCTAAAGTAGTGCACTATATAGGGAATAGGGTGTCATAGGGCTCCGGTCTAAAGTAGTGCACTATATAGGGAATAGGGTGTCATAGGGCTCTGGTCTAAAGTAGTGTACTATATAGGGAATAGGGTGCCATTTGGGATGCACCCTGAGTGTTGGTTTGAGTTTGTTTCATGTTGGTGTAGTTTTTTGTGTGTTGCTATAGTAACCTGTGTGAGAGTGTGTGTGTGTGTGTGTGTTTGTGGAGGGTTAACACTCACGAACACGGTGGGTTTGGGTCTGTGTGTGTGAGGGTTCTGCTCATCCTCCTCTGTGGTTCTGCTGAGGCGTTTGGGTCTGCTGAAGGCCACCGCCGTCCCAGCCCCGTCAGGATCCAGGAGGGGCTGAGACTCAGTCACTCTGGACCTCATACTGAGCAGAACCTGCTTCATCACAGACAACTCCTGGAGAGGACAGAGGACAGAGGACAGGGTTAGGCTACACGACTTCATGTGTTGCTTAGAACAATGAAGTCCACTTCCACTGAAGGGAGCCTACAGGACAGGAGACCAGATTACAATAGAAGGGAGCCTACAGGACAGGAGACCAGATTACAATAGAAGGGAGCCTACAGGACAGGAGACCAGATTACAATAGAAGGGAGCCTACAGGACAGGAGACCAGATTACAATAGAAGGGAGCCTACAGGACAGGAGACCAGATTACAATAGAAGGGAGCCTACAGGACAGGAGACCAGATTACAATAGAAGGGAGCCTACAGGACAGGAGACCAGATTACAATAGAAGGGAGCCTACAGGACAGGAGACCAGATTACAATAGAAGGGAGCCTACAGGACAGGAGACCAGATTACAATAGAAGGGAGCCTACAGGACAGGAGACCAGATTACAATAGAAGGGAGCCTACAGGACAGAAGACCAGATTACAATAGAAGGGAGCCTACAGGACAGGAGACCAGATTACAATAGAAGGGAGCCTACAGGACAGGAGACCAGATTACAATAGAAGAGAGCCTACAGGACAGGAGACCAGATTACAATAGAAGGGAGCCTACAGGACAGGAGACCAGATTACAATAGAAGGGAGCCTACAGGACAGGAGACCAGATTACAATAGAAGGGAGCCTACAGGACAGGAGACCAGATTACAATAGAAGGGAGCCTACAGGACAGGAGACCAGATTACAATAGAAGAGAGCCTACAGGACAGGAGACCAGATTACAATAGAAGGGAGCCTACAGGACAGGAGACCAGATTACAATAGAAGGGAGCCTACAGGACAGGAGACCAGATTACAATAGAAGGGAGCCTACAGGACAGGAGACCAGATTACAATAGAAGGGAGCCTACAGGACAGGAGACCAGATTACAATAGAAGGGAGCCTACAGGACAGGAGACCAGATTACAATAGAAGGGAGCCTACAGGAGACCAGATTACAATAGAAGGGAGCCTACAGGACAGGAGACCAGATTACAATAGAAGGGAGCCTACAGGACAGGAGACCAGATTACAATAGAAGGGAGCCTACAGGACAGGAGACCAGATTACAATAGAAGGGAGCCTACAGGACAGGAGACCAGATTACAATAGAAGGGAGCCTACAGGACAGGAGACCAGATTACAATAGAAGGGAGCCTACAGGACAGGAGACCAGATTACAATAGAAGGGAGCCTACAGGACAGGAGACCAGATTACAATAGAAGGGAGCCTACAGGACAGGAGACCAGATTACAATAGAAGGGAGCCTACAGGACAGGAGACCAGATTACAATAGAAGGGAGCCTACAGGACAGGAGACCAGATTACAATAGAAGGGAGCCTACAGGACAGGAGACCAGATTACAATAGAAGGGAGCCTACAGGACAGGAGACCAGATTACAATAGAAGGGAGTGGCTAGTTCAAATCAAATCGTATTTGTTACATGCGCCGAATACAACAGGTGACCTTACCGTGAAATGCTTACAAGCCCTTAACCAACAATGCAGTTCAAGAAATAGAGTTAAGAAAATATTTACTAAATAAACTAAAGTAAAAAAATCAAATAAAAAGTAACAATAAAATTGCATAACAATAACGAGGCTATATCCAGCGGGTACCAGTACCGAGTCAATGTGCGGGGGTACAGGTTAGTCAAGGTAATTTGTACATGTAGCTAGTTGGTTACAGAGCAGTGTGGTGGCTAGTAGCTAGTTGGTTACAGAGCAGTGTGGTGGCTAGTAGCTAGTTGGTTACAGAGCAGTGTGGTGGCTAGTAGCTAGTTGGTTACAGAGCAGTGTGGTAGCTAGTAGCTAGTTGGTAACAGAGCAGTGTGGTGGCTAGTAGCTAGTTGGTTACAGAGCAGTGTGGTGGCTAGTAGCTAGTTGGTTACAGAGCAGTGTGGTGGCTAGTAGCTAGTTGGTTACAGAGCAGTGTGGTGGCTAGTAGCTAGTTGGTTACAGAGCAGTGTGGTGGCTAGTAGCTAGTTGGTTACAGAGCAGTGTGGTAGCTAGTAGCTAGTTGGTTACAGAGCAGTGTGGTAGCTAGTTGGTTACAGAGCAGTGTGGTAGCTAGTAGCTAGCTGGTTACAGAGCAGTGTGGTGGCTAGTAGCTAGTTGGTTACAGAGCAGTGTGGTGGCTAGTAGCTAGTTGGTTACAGAGCAGTGTGGTGGCTAGTAGCTAGTTGGTTACAGAGCAGTGTGGTGGCTAGTAGCTAGTTGGTTACAGAGCAGTGTGGTAGCTAGTTGGTTACAGAGCAGTGTGGTGGCTAGTAGCTAGCTGGTTACAGAGCAGTGTGGTGGCTAGTAGCTAGTTGGTTACAGAGCAGTGTGGTGGCTAGTAGCTAGTTGGTTACAGAGCAGTGTGGTGGCTAGTAGCTAGCTGGTTACAGAGCAGTGTGGTAGCTAGTAGCTAGTTGGTTACAGAGCAGTGTGGTAGCTAGTTGGTTACAGAGCAGTGTGGTGGCTAGTTGGTTACAGAGCAGTGTGGTAGCTAGTAGCTAGTTGGTTACAGAGCAGTGTGGTAGCTAGTAGCTAGTTGGTTACAGAGCAGTGTGGTGGCTAGTAGCTAGTTGGTTACAGAGCAGTGTGGTGGCTAGTAGCTAGTTGGTTACAGAGCAGTGTGGTGGCTAGTAGCTAGTTGGTTACAGAGCAGTGTTGTGGCTAGCTGGTTACAGAGCAGTGTGGTGGCTAGTAGCTAGTTGGTTACAGAGCAGTGTGGTGGCTAGTAGCTAGTTGGTTACAGAGCAGTGTGGTGGCTAGTTGGTTACAGAGCAGTGTGGTAGCTAGTAGCTAGCTGGTTACAGAGCAGTGTGGTGGCTAGTAGCTAGTTGGTTACAGAGCAGTGTGGTGGCTAGTAGCTAGTTGGTTACAGAGCAGTGTTGTGGCTAGCTGGTTACAGAGCAGTGTGGTGGCTAGTAGCTAGTTGGTTACAGAGCAGTGTGGTGGCTAGTAGCTAGTTGGTTACAGAGCAGTGTGGTGGCTAGTTGGTTACAGAGCAGTGTGGTAGCTAGTAGCTAGTTGGTTACAGAGCAGTGTGGTAGCTAGTAGCTAGTTGGTTACAGAGCAGTGTGGTGGCTAGTAGCTAGCTGGTTACAGAGCAGTGTGGTGGCTAGTAGCTAGTTGGTTACAGAGCAGTGTGGTAGCTAGTTGGTTACAGAGCAGTGTGGTGGCTAGTAGCTAGTTGGTTACAGAGCAGTGTGGTGGCTAGTAGCTAGCTGGTTACAGAGCAGTGTGGTAGCTAGTAGCTAGTTGGTTACAGAGCAGTGTGGTAGCTAGTTGGTTACAGAGCAGTGTGGTGGCTAGTTGGTTACAGAGCAGTGTGGTAGCTAGTAGCTAGTTGGTTACAGAGCAGTGTGGTAGCTAGTAGCTAGTTGGTTACAGAGCAGTGTGGTGGCTAGTAGCTAGTTGGTTACAGAGCAGTGTGGTGGCTAGTAGCTAGTTGGTTACAGAGCAGTGTGGTGGCTAGTTGGTTACAGAGCAGTGTGGTGGCTAGTAGCTAGCTGGTTACAGAGCAGTGTGGTGGCTAGTAGCTAGTTGGTTACAGAGCAGTGTGGTGGCTAGTTGGTTACAGAGCAGTGTGGTGGCTAGTAGCTAGTTGGTTACAGAGCAGTGTGGTGGCTAGTAGCTAGCTGGTTACAGAGCAGTGTGGTAGCTAGTAGCTAGTTGGTTACAGAGCAGTGTGGTGGCTAGTAGCTAGTTGGTTACAGAGCAGTGTGGTGGCTAGTAGCTAGTTGGTTACAGAGCAGTGTGGTAGCTAGTAGCTAGTTGGTTACAGAGCAGTGTGGTAGCTAGTAGCTAGTTGGTTACAGAGCAGTGTGGTGGCTAGTAGCTAGTTGGTTACAGAGCAGTGTGGTGGCTAGTAGCTAGTTGGTTACAGAGCAGTGTGGTGGCTAGTAGCTAGTTGGTTACAGAGCAGTGTGGTGGCTAGTTGGTTACAGAGCAGTGTGGTAGCTAGTAGCTAGTTGGTTACAGAGCAGTGTGGTGGCTAGTAGCTAGTTGGTTACAGAGCAGTGTGGTAGCTAGTTGGTTACAGAGCAGTGTGGTAGCTAGTAGCTAGTTGGTTACAGAGCAGTGTGGTGGCTAGTAGCTAGCTGGTTACAGAGCAGTGTGGTAGGCTAGTTGGTTACAGAGCAGTGTGGTGGCTAGTAGCTAGTTGGTTACAGAGCAGTGTGGTGGCTAGTAGCTAGTTGGTTACAGAGCAGTGTGGTGGCTAGTAGCTAGTTGGTTACAGAGCAGTGTGGTGGCTAGTAGCTAGTTGGTTACAGAGCAGTGTGGTAGCTAGTAGCTAGTTGGTTACAGAGCAGTGTGGTGGCTAGTAGCTAGTTGGTTACAGAGCAGTGTGGTAGCTAGTTGGTTACAGAGCAGTGTGGTGGCTAGTAGCTAGCTGGTTACAGAGCAGTGTGGTGGCTAGCTGGTTACAGAGCAGTGTGGTAGCTAGTAGCTAGTTGGTTACAGAGCAGTGTGGTGGCTAGTAGCTAGTTGGTTACAGAGCAGTGTGGTGGCTAGTTGGTTACAGAGCAGTGTGGTAGCTAGTAGCTAGTTGGTTACAGAGCAGTGTGGTGGCTAGTAGCTAGTTGGTTACAGAGCAGTGTGGTAGCTAGTTGGTTACAGAGCAGTGTGGTGGCTAGTAGCTAGCTGGTTACAGAGCAGTGTGGTGTCTAGTAGCTAGCTGGTTACAGAGCAGTGTGGTAGCTAGTAGCTAGTTGGTTACAGAGCAGTGTGGTGGCTAGTAGCTAGTTGGTTACAGAGCAGTGTGGTAGCTAGTAGCTAGTTGGTTACAGAGCAGTGTGGTGGCTAGTAGCTAGTTGGTTACAGAGCAGTGTGGTGGCTAGTAGCTAGTTGGTTACAGAGCAGTGTGGTGGCTAGTAGCTAGTTGGTTACAGAGCAGTGTGGTAGCTAGTTGGTTACAGAGCAGTGTGGTGGCTAGTAGCTAGTTGGTTACAGAGCAGTGTGGTGGCTAGTAGCTAGTTGGTTACAGAGCAGTGTGGTGTCTAGTAGCTAGTTGGTTACAGAGCAGTGTGGTAGCTAGTTGGTTACAGAGCAGTGTGGTGGCTAGTAGCTAGTTGGTTACAGAGCAGTGTGGTGGCTAGTAGCTAGTTGGTTACAGAGCAGTGTGGTAGCTAGTAGCTAGTTGGTTACAGAGCAGTGTGGTGGCTAGTAGCTAGCTGGTTACAGAGCAGTGTGGTAGCTAGTAGCTAGTTGGTTACAGAGCAGTGTGGTGGCTAGTAGCTAGTTGGTTACAGAGCAGTGTGGTGGCTAGTAGCTAGTTGGTAACAGAGCAGTGTGGTGGCTAGTAGCTAGTTGGTTACAGAGCAGTGTGGTGGCTAGTAGCTAGTTGGTTACAGAGCAGTGTGGTGGCTAGTAGCTAGTTGGTTACAGAGCAGTGTGGTGTCTAGTAGCTAGTTGGTTACAGAGCAGTGTGGTAGCTAGTTGGTTACAGAGCAGTGTGGTGGCTAGTAGCTAGTTGGTTACAGAGCAGTGTGGTGGCTAGTAGCTAGTTGGTTACAGAGCAGTGTGGTAGCTAGTAGCTAGTTGGTTACAGAGCAGTGTGGTAGCTAGTTGGTTACAGAGCAGTGTGGTAGCTAGTAGCTAGTTGGTTACAGAGCAGTGTGGTGGCTAGTAGCTAGTTGGTTACAGAGCAGTGTGGTAGCTAGTTGGTTACAGAGCAGTGTGGTGGCTAGTAGCTAGCTGGTTACAGAGCAGTGTTGTGGCTAGCTGGTTACAGAGCAGTGTGGTAGCTAGTAGCTAGTTGGTTACAGAGCAGTGTGGTGGCTAGTAGCTAGTTGGTTACAGAGCAGTGTGGTGGCTAGTTGGTTACAGAGCAGTGTGGTAGCTAGTAGCTAGTTGGTTACAGAGCAGTGTGGTGGCTAGTAGCTAGTTGGTTACAGAGCAGTGTGGTGGCTAGTAGCTAGCTGGTTACAGAGCAGTGTTGTGGCTAGTAGCTAGTTGGTTACAGAGCAGTGTGGTGGCTAGTAGCTAGCTGGTTACAGAGCAGTGTTGTGGCTAGTAGCTAGTTGGTTACAGAGCAGTGTGGTAGCTAGTTGGTTACAGAGCAGTGTGGTGGCTAGTAGCTAGTTGGTTACAGAGCAGTGTGGTGTCTAGTAGCTAGTTGGTTACAGAGCAGTGTGGTGGCTAGTAGCTAGTTGGTTACAGAGCAGTGTGGTAGCTAGTAGCTAGCTGGTTACAGAGCAGTGTGGTGGCTAGAGCTAGTTGGTTACAGAGCAGTGTGGTGGCTAGAGCTAGTTGGTTACAGAGCAGTGTGGTGGCTAGTTGGTTACAGAGCAGTGTGGTAGCTAGTAGCTAGTTGGTTACAGAGCAGTGTGGTGTCTAGTAGCTAGTTGGTTACAGAGCAGTGTGGTGGCTAGTAGCTAGTTGGTTACAGAGCAGTGTGGTAGCTAGTAGCTAGCTGGTTACAGAGCAGTGTGGTGGCTAGAGCTAGTTGGTTACAGAGCAGTGTGGTGGCTAGAGCTAGTTGGTTACAGAGCAGTGTGGTGGCTAGTTGGTTACAGAGCAGTGTGGTAGCTAGTAGATAGTTGGTTACAGAGCAGTGTGGTGGCTAGTAGCTAGCTGGTTACAGAGCAGTGTGGTGGCTAGTAGCTAGCTGGTTACAGAGCAGTGTGGTGGCTAGAGCTAGTTGGTTACAGAGCAGTGTGGTAGCTAGTAGCTAGTTGGTTACAGAGCAGTGTGGTAGCTAGTAGCTAGTTGGTTACAGAGCAGTGTGGTGGCTAGTAGCTAGTTGGTTACAGAGCAGTGTGGTGGCTAGTAGCTAGCTGGTTACAGAGCAGTGTGGTAGCTAGTAGCTAGCTGGTTACAGAGCAGTGTGGTAGCTAGTTGGTTACAGAGCAGTGTGGTGGCTAGTAGCTAGTTGGTTACAGAGCAGTGTGGTAGCTAGTTGGCTACAGAGCAGTGTGGTAGCTAGTAGCTAGTTGGTTACAGAGCAGTGTGGTGGCTAGTAGCTAGTTGGTTACAGAGCAGTGTGGTGGCTAGTAGCTAGCTGGTTACAGAGCAGTGTGGTGGCTAGTAGCTAGCTGGTTACAGAGCAGTGTGGTAGCTAGTAGCTAGTTGGTTACAGAGCAGTGTGGTGGCTAGTAGCTAGTTGGTTACAGAGCAGTGTGGTGGCTAGTTGGTTACAGAGCAGTGTGGTAGATAGTTGGCTACAGAGCAGTGTGGTGGCTAGTAGATAGTTGGTTACAGAGCAGTGTGGTGGCTAGTAGCTAGTTGGTTACAGAGCAGTGTGGTGGCTAGTAGCTAGTTGGTTACAGAGCAGTGTGGTGGCTAGTTGGTTACAGAGCAGTGTGGTAGATAGTTGGTTACAGAGCAGTGTGGTGGCTAGTAGCTAGTTGGTTACAGAGCAGTGTGGTGGCTAGTAGCTAGTTGGTTACAGAGCAGTGTGGTAGCTAGTAGCTAGTTGGTTACAGAGCAGTGTGGTGGCTAGTAGCTAGCTGGTTACAGAGCAGTGTGGTGGCTAGTAGCTAGTTGGTTACAGAGCAGTGTGGTGGCTAGTAGCTAGTTGGTTACAGAGCAGTGTGGTAGCTAGTTGGTTACAGAGCAGTGTGGTGGCTAGTAGCTAGTTGGTTACAGAGCAGTGTGGTAGCTAGTAGCTAGTTGGTTACAGAGCAGTGTGGTAGCTAGTTGGTTACAGAGCAGTGTGGTAGCTAGTAGCTAGTTGGTTACAGAGCAGTGTGGTGGCTAGTAGCTAGTTGGTTACAGAGCAGTGTGGTGGCTAGTAGCTAGTTGGTTACAGAGCAGTGTGGTAGCTAGTTGGTTACAGAGCAGTGTGGTGGCTAGTAGCTAGTTGGTTACAGAGCAGTGTGGTAGCTAGTTGGTTACAGAGCAGTGTGGTGGCTAGTAGCTAGCTGGTTACAGAGCAGTGTTGTGGCTAGCTGGTTACAGAGCAGTGTGGTAGCTAGTAGCTAGTTGGTTACAGAGCAGTGTGGTGGCTAGTAGCTAGTTGGTTACAGAGCAGTGTGGTGGCTAGTTGGTTACAGAGCAGTGTGGTAGCTAGTAGCTAGTTGGTTACAGAGCAGTGTGGTGGCTAGTAGCTAGCTGGTTACAGAGCAGTGTGGTGGCTAGTAGCTAGCTGGTTACAGAGCAGTGTTGTGGCTAGTAGCTAGTTGGTTACAGAGCAGTGTGGTGGCTAGTAGCTAGCTGGTTACAGAGCAGTGTTGTGGCTAGTAGCTAGTTGGTTACAGAGCAGTGTGGTAGCTAGTTGGTTACAGAGCAGTGTGGTGGCTAGTAGCTAGTTGGTTACAGAGCAGTGTGGTGTCTAGTAGCTAGTTGGTTACAGAGCAGTGTGGTGGCTAGTAGCTAGTTGGTTACAGAGCAGTGTGGTAGCTAGTAGCTAGCTGGTTACAGAGCAGTGTGGTGGCTAGAGCTAGTTGGTTACAGAGCAGTGTGGTGGCTAGAGCTAGTTGGTTACAGAGCAGTGTGGTGGCTAGTTGGTTACAGAGCAGTGTGGTAGCTAGTAGCTAGTTGGTTACAGAGCAGTGTGGTGTCTAGTAGCTAGTTGGTTACAGAGCAGTGTGGTGGCTAGTAGCTAGTTGGTTACAGAGCAGTGTGGTAGCTAGTAGCTAGCTGGTTACAGAGCAGTGTGGTGGCTAGAGCTAGTTGGTTACAGAGCAGTGTGGTGGCTAGAGCTAGTTGGTTACAGAGCAGTGTGGTGGCTAGTTGGTTACAGAGCAGTGTGGTAGCTAGTAGATAGTTGGTTACAGAGCAGTGTGGTGGCTAGTAGCTAGCTGGTTACAGAGCAGTGTGGTGGCTAGTAGCTAGCTGGTTACAGAGCAGTGTGGTGGCTAGAGCTAGTTGGTTACAGAGCAGTGTGGTAGCTAGTAGCTAGTTGGTTACAGAGCAGTGTGGTAGCTAGTAGCTAGTTGGTTACAGAGCAGTGTGGTGGCTAGTAGCTAGTTGGTTACAGAGCAGTGTGGTGGCTAGTAGCTAGCTGGTTACAGAGCAGTGTGGTAGCTAGTAGCTAGCTGGTTACAGAGCAGTGTGGTAGCTAGTTGGTTACAGAGCAGTGTGGTGGCTAGTAGCTAGTTGGTTACAGAGCAGTGTGGTAGCTAGTTGGCTACAGAGCAGTGTGGTAGCTAGTAGCTAGTTGGTTACAGAGCAGTGTGGTGGCTAGTAGCTAGTTGGTTACAGAGCAGTGTGGTGGCTAGTAGCTAGCTGGTTACAGAGCAGTGTGGTGGCTAGTAGCTAGCTGGTTACAGAGCAGTGTGGTAGCTAGTAGCTAGTTGGTTACAGAGCAGTGTGGTGGCTAGTAGCTAGTTGGTTACAGAGCAGTGTGGTGGCTAGTTGGTTACAGAGCAGTGTGGTAGATAGTTGGCTACAGAGCAGTGTGGTGGCTAGTAGATAGTTGGTTACAGAGCAGTGTGGTGGCTAGTAGCTAGTTGGTTACAGAGCAGTGTGGTGGCTAGTAGCTAGCTGGTTACAGAGCAGTGTGGTAGCTAGTAGCTAGTTGGTTACAGAGCAGTGTGGTGGCTAGTAGCTAGTTGGTTACAGAGCAGTGTGGTGGCTAGTAGCTAGCTGGTTACAGAGCAGTGTGGTAGCTAGTAGCTAGTTGGTTACAGAGCAGTGTGGTGGCTAGTAGCTAGTTGGTTACAGAGCAGTGTGGTGGCTAGTAGCTAGCTGGTTACAGAGCAGTGTGGTAGCTAGTAGCTAGTTGGTTACAGAGCAGTGTGGTGGCTAGTAGCTAGTTGGTTACAGAGCAGTGTGGTGGCTAGTAGCTAGTTGGTTACAGAGCAGTGTGGTGGCTAGTAGCTAGCTGGTTACAGAGCAGTGTGGTGGCTAGTAGCTAGTTGGTTACAGAGCAGTGTGGTGGCTAGTAGCTAGTTGGTTACAGAGCAGTGTGGTAGCTAGTAGCTAGTTGGTTACAGAGCAGTGTGGTAGCTAGTAGCTAGTTGGTTACAGAGCAGTGTGGTGGCTAGTAGCTAGTTGGTTACAGAGCAGTGTGGTAGCTAGTAGCTAGTTGGTTACAGAGCAGTGTGGTGGCTAGTAGCTAGTTGGTTACAGAGCAGTGTGGTGGCTAGTAGCTAGTTGGTTACAGAGCAGTGTGTGTAGCTAGTTGGTTACAGAGCAGTGTGGTGGCTAGTAGCTAGCTGGTTACAGAGCAGTGTGGTGGCTAGTAGCTAGTTGGTTACAGAGCAGTGTGGTAGCTAGTAGCTAGTTGGTTACAGAGCAGTGTGGTGGCTAGTAGCTAGTTGGTTACAGAGCAGTGTGGTGGCTAGTAGCTAGTTGGTTACAGAGCAGTGTGGTAGCTAGTTGGTTACAGAGCAGTGTGGTGGCTAGTAGCTAGTTGGTTACAGAGCAGTGTGGTGGCTAGTAGCTAGTTGGTTACAGAGCAGTGTGGTAGCTAGTAGCTAGTTGGTTACAGAGCAGTGTGGTGTCTAGTAGCTAGTTGGTTACAGAGCAGTGTGGTGGCTAGTAGCTAGTTGGTTACAGAGCAGTGTGGTGGCTAGTAGCTAGTTGGTTACAGAGCAGTGTGGTGGCTAGTAGCTAGTTGGTTACAGAGCAGTGTGGTGGCTAGTAGCTAGTTGGTTACAGAGCAGTGTGGTGGCTAGTAGCTAGTTGGTTACAGAGCAGTGTGGTAGCTAGTAGCTAGTTGGTTACAGAGCAGTGTGGTGAGCTAGTAGCTAGTTGGTTACAGAGCAGTGTGGTGGCTAGTAGCTAGTTGGTTACAGAGCAGTGTGGTGGCTAGTAGCTAGTTGGTTACAGAGCAGTGTGGTGGCTAGTAGCTAGTTGGTAACAGAGCAGTGTGGTGGCTAGTAGCTAGTTGGCTACAGAGCAGTGTGGTAGCTAGTTGGTTACAGAGCAGTGTGGTGGCTAGTAGCTAGTTGGTTACAGAGCAGTGTGGTAGCTAGTAGCTAGTAGGTTACAGAGCAGTGTGGTGGCTAGTAGCTAGTTGGTAACAGAGCAGTGTGGTGGCTAGTAGCTAGTTGGCTACAGAGCAGTGTGGTAGCTAGTTGGTTACAGAGCAGTGTGGTAGCTAGTAGCTAGCTGGTTACAGAGCAGTGTGGTAGCTAGTAGCTAGTTGGTTACAGAGCAGTGTGGTAGCTAGTTGGTTACAGAGCAGTGTGGTAGCTAGTTCGCTACAGAGCAGTGTGGTAGCTAGTAGCTAGCTGGTTACAGAGCAGTGTGGTGGCTAGTAGCTAGTTGGTTACAGAGCAGTGTGGTGGCTAGTTGGTTACAGAGCAGTGTGGTGGCTAGTAGCTAGTTGGTAACAGAGCAGTGTGGTAGCTAGTAGCTAGTTGGTTACAGAGCAGTGTGGTGGCTAGTAGCTAGTTGGTTACAGAGCAGTGTGGTGGCTAGTAGCTAGTTGGTTACAGAGCAGTGTGGTGGCTATTAGCTAGTTGGTTACAGAGCAGTGTGGTGGCTAGTAGCTAGTTGGTTACAGAGCAGTGTGGTAGCTAGTAGCTAGTTGGTTACAGAGCAGTGTGGTAGCTAGTAGCTAGTTGGTTACAGAGCAGTGTGGTGGCTAGTTGGTTACAGAGCAGTGTGGTGGCTATTAGCTAGTTGGTTACAGAGCAGTGTGGTAGCTAGTTGGTTACAGAGCAGTGTGGTGGCTAGTAGCTAGTTGGTTACAGAGCAGTGTGGTGGCTATTAGCTAGTTGGTTACAGAGCAGTGTGGTGGCTAGTAGCTAGTTGGTTACAGAGCAGTGTGGTGGCTAGTAGCTAGTTGGTTACAGAGCAGTGTGGTAGCTAGTAGCTAGTTGGTTACAGAGCAGTGTGGTGGCTAGTAGCTAGTTGGTTACAGAGCAGTGTGGTGGCTAGTAGCTAGTTGGTTACAGAGCAGTGTGGTGGCTAGTAGCTAGTTGGTAACAGAGCAGTGTGGTGGCTAGTAGCTAGTTGGTTACAGAGCAGTGTGGTGGCTAGTAGCTAGTTGGTTACAGAGCAGTGTGGTGGCTAGTAGCTAGTTGGTTACAGAGCAGTGTGGTAGCTAGTAGCTAGCTGGTTACAGAGCAGTGTGGTGGCTAGTAGCTAGTTGGTTACAGAGCAGTGTGGTAGTTAGTAGCTAGCTGGTTACAGAGCAGTGTGGTGGCTAGTAGCTAGCTGGTTACAGAGCAGTGTGGTAGTTAGTAGCTAGTTGGTTACAGAGCAGTGTGGTGGCTAGTAGCTAGCTGGTAACAGAGCAGTGTGGTGGCTAGTAGCTAGTTGGTTACAGAGCAGTGTGGTAGTTAGTAGCTAGCTGGTAACAGAGCAGTGTGGTGGCTAGTTGGTTACAGAGCAGTGTGGTAGCTAGTTGGTTACAGAGCAGTGTGGTAGCTAGTAGCTAGTTGGTTACAGAGCAGTGTGGTAGCTAGTAGCTAGTTGGTTACAGAGCAGTGTGGTGGCTAGTAGCTAGCTGGTTACAGAGCAGTGTGGTGGCTAGTAGCTAGTTGGTTACAGAGCAGTGTGGTAGCTAGTAGCTAGTTGGTTACAGAGCAGTGTGGTAGCTAGTAGCTAGTTGGTTACAGAGCAGTGTGGTAGCTAGTAGCTAGTTGGTAACAGAGCAGTGTTGTGGCTAGTAGCTAGCTGGTTACAGAGCAGTGTGGTGGCTAGTAGCTAGTTGGTTACAGAGCAGTGTGGTGGCTAGTAGCTAGTTGGTTACAGAGCAGTGTGGTGGCTAGTAGCTAGTTGGTTACAGAGCAGTGTGGTAGCTAGTAGCTAGTTGGTTACAGAGCAGTGTGGTGGCTAGTAGCTAGTTGGTTACAGAGCAGTGTGGTAGCTAGTAGCTAGTTGGTTACAGAGCAGTGTGGTGGCTAGTAGCTAGTTGGTTACAGAGCAGTGTGGTAGCTAGTAGCTAGTTGGTTACAGAGCAGTGTTGTGGCTAGTAGCTAGTTGGTTACAGAGCAGTGTGGTAGCTAGTAGCTAGTTGGTTACAGAGCAGTGTGGTGGCTAGTAGCTAGTTGGTTACAGAGCAGTGTGGTAGCTAGTAGCTAGTTGGTTACAGAGCAGTGTGGTGGCTAGTAGCTAGTTGGTTACAGAGCAGTGTGGTGGCTAGTAGCTAGTTGGTTACAGAGCAGTGTGGTAGCTAGTAGCTAGTTGGTTACAGAGCAGTGTGGTGGCTAGTAGCTAGCTGGTTACAGAGCAGTGTGGTGGCTAGTAGCTAGCTGGTTACAGAGCAGTGTGGTGGCTAGTAGCTAGTTGGTTACAGAGCAGTGTGGTGGCTAGTTGGTTACAGAGCAGTGTGGTAGCTAGTAGCTAGTTGGTTACAGAGCAGTGTGGTAGCTAGTAGCTAGTTGGTTACAGAGCAGTGTGGTGGCTAGTAGCTAGTTGGTTACAGAGCAGTGTGGTAGCTAGTAGCTAGTTGGTTACAGAGCAGTGTGGTGGCTAGTAGCTAGTTGGTTACAGAGCAGTGTGGTAGCTAGTAGCTAGTTGGTTACAGAGCAGTGTGGTGGCTAGTAGCTAGTTGGTTACAGAGCAGTGTGGTGGCTAGTAGCTAGTTGGTTACAGAGCCGTCAGGACCGTTGGGGCTCTGGGCCGTATCAGCCCTCTATTTCTCACCATGTGGACACATGCCCTGGCTGCCCCTCTGGCATTTCAAACAGCCAGGCCTGCTCCTCTGGCATTTCAAACAGCCAGGCCTGCTCCTCTCTAATATGGCAGATCTAATATGAGGAGCAGCTGTCTGCCAGGGCTGAGGGGTGCATACTTGATGCCAGTGGGGCCAGTAGTAGAATGCTGTGGTTGTAAATAGCTAGCAGACCATTTCTTCAATCGAATCTGTTATGAACTCTGGTCTGCTCTACTATGGAAGGATAAGATTTGATATGAGAGGAGTGTCTTGTCAGCCTGTCTTCAGCCTGTCTTACGGGGCATCTTGATCGAGACAAAGCAATCTGTGTCATTTAGAAGAATTGCGGACGTTTCAATGTTTTATTGATTCATTTCAGGAGAGCAATTACAATTTACATTCACTTCATAAACTGACTCAGAATTGACCCTACGATCAATTGATTGATTTTTAAAGATCAATATAAATGTGATAAAAACCCACCCACCACAGTGAGGAGGATACTGTACGTCATTCGTCAGTAGGCTATATACTGACTGTACAAAACATTACAGACACCTGCTCTTTCCATGACATAGACTGACCAGGTGAATCCAGGTGAGAGCTATGATCCCTTATTGATGCCACTTGTTAAAATCCACTTCAAATCAGTATTGATGAAGGGGAGGAGACAGGTTAACGCGAAGTCTTGAGACAATTGTAACATGGGATTGTGTAAGCGTGTGAATCCCCTGTGGAATGCTTTTTCGACACCTTGTAGAGTTCCAATGCTTCCCAAAATTGTGTCAAGTTGGCTGGATGTCCTTTGGGTGATGGACCACTCTTGATCCACACGGGAAACCCAGCAGCGTTGCAGTTCTTCACTCAAACTACTACCATACCCCGTTCAAAAAAGGCACTTCAATCTTTTGTCTTGCCCATTCACCGTCTGAATGGCGCACTTAACGCAATCCACAAAAATCCTTCGTTAACCTGTCTCCTCCCCTTCAACTACACTGATTGAAGTGGATTTAACAAGTGACATCAATAAGGGATCGTAGCTCTCACCTGGATTCACCTGGTCAGTCTATGTCATGGAATGAGCAAATGTGTTCTTAATGTTTTGTACAGTCAGTGCATAGCCTACTGTAGCAGGTCACTGATATTAGAAAGGTGTTCCCTAATGTTATCCATCAGTGCATAGCCTACTGTAGCTGGTGACTGATATTAGAAAGGTGCTCCTAGTGTTAGCCATACTCAGTGCATAGCCTACTGTAGCTGGTGACTGGTATTAGAAAGGTGTTCCCTAATGTTAGCCAGTGCATAGCCTACTGTAGCTGGTGACTGGTATTAGAAAGGTGTTCCCTAATGTTAGCCATCAGTGCATAGCCTACTGTAGCTGGTGACTGATATTAGAAAGGTGTTCCCTAATGTTAGCCATCAGTGCATAGCCTACTGTAGCTGGTGACTGATATTAGAAAGGTGTTCCCTAATGTTAACCTTCAGTGCATAGCCTACTGTAGCTGGTGACTGATATTAGAAAGGTGCTCCTAATGTTAGCCATACTCAGTGCATAGCCTACTGTAGCTGGTGACTGATATTAGAAAGGTGCTCCCTAATGTTAGCCATACTCAGTGCATAGCCTACTGTAGCTGGTGACTGATATTAGAAAGGTGTTCCCTAATGTTAGCCATACTCAGTGCATAGCCTACTGTAGCTGGTGACTGGTATTAGAAAGGTGTTCCCTAATGTTAGCCATACTCAGTGCATAGCCTACTGTAGCTGGTGACTGATATTAGAAAGGTGTTCCCTAATGTTAGCCATACTCAGTGCATAGCCTACTGTAGCTGGTGACTGGTATTAGAAAGGTGCTCCTAATGTTAGCCATCCTCAGTGCATAGCCTACTGTAGCTGGTGACTGGTATTAGAAAGGTGTTCCCTAATGTTATCCATCAGTGCATAGCCTACTGTAGCTGGTGACTGGTATTAGAAAGGTGTTCCCTAATGTTAGCCATCAGTGCATAGCCTACTGTAGCTGGTGACTGATATTAGAAAGGTGCTCCCTAATGTTAGCCATCAGTGCATAGCCTACTGTAGCTGGTGACTGGTATTAGAAAGGTGTTCCCTAATGTTAGCCATCAGTGCATAGCCTACTGTAGCTGGTGACTGATATTAGAAAGGTGTTCCCTAATGTTAGCCATCAGTGCATAGCCTACTGTAGCTGGTGACTGATATTAGAAAGGTGTTCCCTAATGTTAGCCATCAGTGCATAGCCTACTGTAGCTGGTGACTGATATTAGAAAGGTGTTCCCTAATGTTAACCTTCAGTGCATAGCCTACTGTAGCTGGTGACTGGTATTAGAAAGGTGTTCCCTAATGTTATCCATCAGTGCATAGCCTACTGTAGCTGGTGACTGGTATTAGAAAGGTGTTCCCTAATGTTAGCCATCAGTGCATAGCCTACTGTAGCTGGTGACTGATATTAGAAAGGTGTTCCCTAATGTTAGCCATACTCAGTGCATAGCCTACTGTAGCTGGTGACTGATATTAGAAAGGTGTTCCCTAATGTTAACCATCAGTGCATAGCCTACTGTAGCTGGTGACTGTTAGCCATACTCAGTGCATAGCCTACTGTAGCTGGTGACTGTTAGCCATACTCAGTGCATAGCCTACTGTAGCTGGTGACTGTTAGCCATACTCAGTGCATAGCCTACTGTAGCTGGTGACTGTTAGCCATACTCAGTGCATAGCCTACTGTAGCTGGTGACTGATATTAGAAAGGTGTTCCCTAATGTTAGCCATACTCAGTGCATAGCCTACTGTAGCTGGTGACTGGTATTAGAAAGGTGCTCCTAATGTTAGCCATACTCAGTGCATAGCCTACTGTAGCTGGTGACTGGTATTAGAAAGGTGTTCCCTAATGTTAGCCATACTCAGTGCATAGCCTACTGTAGCTGGTGACTGATATTAGAAAGGTGTTCCCTAATGTTAGCCATCCTCAGTGCATAGCCTACTGTAGCTGGTGACTGATATTAGAAAGGTGTTCCCTAATGTTAGCCATACTCAGTGCATAGCCTACTGTAGCTGGTGACTGATATTAGAAAGGTGTTCCCTAATGTTAGCCATCCTCAGTGCATAGCCTACTGTAGCTGGTGACTGATATTAGAAAGGTGTTCCCTAATGTTAGCCATACTCAGTGCATAGCCTACTGTAGCTGGTGACTGGTATTAGAAAGGTGTTCCCTAATGTTAGCCATACTCAGTGCATAGCCTACTGTAGCTGGTGACTGGTATTAGAAAGGTGTTCCCTAATGTTAGCCATACTCAGTGCATAGCCTACTGTAGCTGGTGACTGGTATTAGAAAGGTGCTCCTAATGTTAGCCATACTCAGTGCATAGCCTACTGTAGCTGGTGACTGATATTAGAAAGGTGTTCCCTAATGTTAGCCATACTCAGTGCATAGCCTACTGTAGCTGGTGACTGGTATTAGAAAGGTGTTCCCTAATGTTAGCCATACTCAGTGCATAGCCTACTGTAGCTGGTGACTGGTATTAGAAAGGTGCTCCTAATGTTAGCCATACTCAGTGCATAGCCTACTGTAGCTGGTGACTGGTATTAGAAAGGTGTTCCCTAATGTTAGCCATACTCAGTGCATAGCCTACTGTAGCTGGTGACTGATATTAGAAAGGTGTTCCCTAGTGTTAGCCATACTCAGTGCATAGCCTACTGTAGCTGGTGACTGGTATTAGAAAGGTGTTCCCTAGTGTTAGCCATACTCAGTGCATAGCCTACTGTAGCTGGTGACTGATATTAGAAAGGTGCTCCTAATGTTAGCATTACTCAGTGCATAGCCTACTGTAGCTGGTGACTGATATTAGAAAGGTGTTCCCTAATGTTAACCATCAGTGCATAGCCTACTGTAGCTGGTGACTGTTATTAGAAAGGTGTTCCCTAATGTTAGCCATACTCAGTGCATAGCCTACTGTAGCTGGTGACTGATATTAGAAAGGTGTTCCCTAATGTTAACCATACTCAGTGCATAGCCTACTGTAGCTGGTGACTGGTATTAGAAAGGTGTTCCCTAATGTTAGCCATACTCAGTGCATAGCCTACTGTAGCTGGTGACTGATATTAGAAAGGTGTTCCCTAATGTTAGCCATACTCAGTGCATAGCCTACTGTAGCTGGTGACTGGTATTAGAAAGGTGTTCCCTAATGTTAGCCATACTCAGTGCATAGACTACTGTAGCTGGTGACTGGTATTAGAAAGGTGTTCCCTAATGTTAGCCATACTCAGTGCATAGCCTACTGTAGCTGGTGACTGTTAGCCATACTCAGTGCATAGCCTACTGTAGCTGGTGACTGGTATTAGAAAGGTGTTCCCTAATGTTAGCCATACTCAGTGCATAGCCTACTGTAGCTGGTGACTGGTATTAGAAAGGTGCTCCTAATGTTAGCCATACTCAGTGCATAGCCTACTGTAGCTGGTGACTGGTATTAGAAAGGTGTTCCCTAATGTTAGCCATACTCAGTGCATAGCCTACTGTAGCTGGTGACTGATATTAGAAAGGTGTTCCCTAGTGTTAGCCATACTCAGTGCATAGCCTACTGTAGCTGGTGACTGGTATTAGAAAGGTGTTCCCTAGTGTTAGCCATACTCAGTGCATAGCCTACTGTAGCTGGTGACTGGTATTAGAAAGGTGTTCCCTAATGTTAGCCATACTCAGTGCATAGCCTACTGTAGCTGGTGACTGATATTAGAAAGGTGTTCCCTAATGTTAACCATCAGTGCATAGCCTACTGTAGCTGGTGACTGTTATTAGAAAGGTGTTCCCTAATGTTAGCCATACTCAGTGCATAGCCTACTGTAGCTGGTGACTGATATTAGAAAGGTGTTCCCTAATGTTAACCATACTCAGTGCATAGCCTACTGTAGCTGGTGACTGGTATTAGAAAGGTGTTCCCTAATGTTAGCCATACTCAGTGCATAGCCTACTGTAGCTGGTGACTGATATTAGAAAGGTGTTCCCTAATGTTAGCCATACTCAGTGCATAGCCTACTGTAGCTGGTGACTGATATTAGAAAGGTGTTCCCTAATGTTAGCCATACTCAGTGCATAGCCTACTGTAGCTGGTGACTGATATTAGAAAGGTGTTCCCTAATGTTAGCCATACTCAGTGCATAGCCTACTGTAGCTGGTGACTGATATTAGAAAGGTGTTCCCTAATGTTAGCCATACTCAGTGCATAGCCTACTGTAGCTGGTGACTGGTATTAGAAAGGTGTTCCCTAATGTTAGCCATACTCAGTGCATAGCCTACTGTAGCTGGTGACTGATATTAGAAAGGTGTTCCCTAATGTTAGCCATACTCAGTGCATAGCCTACTGTAGCTGGTGACTGATATTAGAAAGGTGCTCCTAATGTTAGCCATACTCAGTGCATAGCCTACTGTAGCTGGTGACTGATATTAGAAAGGTGTTCCCTAATGTTAGCCATACTCAGTGCATAGCCTACTGTAGCTGGTGACTGATATTAGAAAGGTGTTCCCTAATGTTAGCCATACTCAGTGCATAGCCTACTGTAGCTGGTG
>NW_028158609.1:0-95126 GCF_964263955.1 Coregonus lavaretus | reverse complement strand
CAGGCCTGTTGAGTTGACTTGGGTAACAGACCTCTAGCTTCTACACCACATCCCCCCTTCTCCTGCTCTAACATGAGACCTCATCAGTACTCATTTTGGGTGCTGGTACTGTTTATATTTAGGAGCTGGAACATTAACCAATATTCTATAAGAGGTGAACTCAAGCAGTAGAAAGTTAGAGGTGATATTATAGGACACACTATGTGAAACATTGCTGCAAGACAGATCAGTTTGCTGTGTTTAGCTGGGCTCAACCACTGATCCAAGATAAGTTGCTAAGAAGTTTATCTCACATCAAAGACCTAATGATCTAATGACATAGAAGTCATATAGCCTAGCAGTATTGTCCACTCTTCAGTCCACTCTTCATGACAGTAGACTTGTATAGCTCAGTGGAGCCCCAGTTAGAGACAGATATGATACCTGCAGTGATATTGATGATCCTGTTCTGGAGCACAGGTAGGATGCTGTTATACTGATATACACTTGTGACAGTTACTGAGATATGATTTGATATTGTAAGATATATGATCATTTACAGGGCTAGTAAAAGAACATACAACTGGAAGCAGACAGTAAAAATCTGTCTCAAAGCAGGACAATGATGTAATCACCTGTAAATGTAATTTACTGTAGCATAACTGTCCATCTGGGGACAGGCACTAATGTCATTTAAGGTGTGATGGTGTATGTGATGTTGCATATTCAGTGTGTCAATGATTGATTGTATCTTTCCCTATGGAAATGAGAGTATATATTATATATCTATTTAATATTCGTCTTATGTTTCTATGGCCTCCCGAGAGGCGCAGTGATCATAGGCACTGCATCGCAGTGATAGAGGCGTCAGTACAGACCCGGGTTCGATCCCAGGCTATATCACAACCGGCCGGGATTGGGAGTCCCATAGTGCGGCACACAATTGTCCCAGCATCGTCCGGGTTAGGGGAGGGTTTGGCCTGGGTAGGCCATCATTGTAAATAAGAATTTGTTCTTAACTGACTTGCCTAGTTAAATAAAGGTTTATTAAAGGTTCAATAGAGCAAGGGAAGGGGGTAGCTAGAGGTCTGTTACCCAAGTCAACTGAGTCAAGCTCAACAAGCCTGATGCTATATGTCAGGAAGAGAGAGAGAGAGAGAGAGAGAGAGAGAGAGAGAGAGAGAGAGAGAGAGGAGGGGAGGGTAGTGGAGAGAGAGAAGAGGGGACAGAGGACGGGAGGGCAGATAGAGAGGGAGATGTCAAAGGGCTGCGAGAGATGAGAGGAGGGGTGGGGGCGGAGGAGAGAGGAGGGGTGGGGGGCGGAGGAGAGAGGAGGGGTGGGGGTCGGAGGAGAGAGGAGGGGGTGGGGGCGGAGGAGAGAGGAGGGGTGGGGGTCGGAGGAGAGAGGAGGGGTGGGGCCGGAGGAGAGAGGAGGGGTGGGGGGGCGAAGGGTCTGTTCCATTTCAATTCAAAGCATTGAATTAAGTACTTCCTCCCTCGCATTGGACGAAGATTGGACGAAGATTTTTTCTTCAACGAGGCGGCCGCGAAGGATATCCTACAAACACCCGACAAGGCCCAAATCCCCGTCATTCGCGTGAGGAAGAGACGGAGATATCGCGGACGCAGATCCGGGTGCCTTGTAAGGATCCGACGGCGAGCGAGTAAACTGCCTCTCCCATCAATCCTATTAGCCAACGTTCAAGCTTTTGAGAATAAAATGGACGAATTAAGATTACGGTTATCCTACCAACGAAACATTAAAAACTGTAATATCTTATGTTTCACGGAGTCGTGGCTGAACGACAACAATGATAACATTCAGCTAGTAGGCTATACGCTACACCGACAGGACAGAACGGCAGACTCTGGTAAGACAAGGGGTGGCGGTCTGTGTATATTTGTAAACAACAGCTGGTGCACAAAATCAAATACTAAGGAAGTCTCGAGGTTTTGCTCGCCTGAGGTAGAGTATCTTATGATAAGCTGTAGACCACACTATTTACCAAGAGAGTATTCATCTATATTTTTCATAGCTGTCTATTTACCACCACAAACCAATGCTGGCATTAAGATTGCACTGAATGAGTTGTACAAGGCCATTAATCAACAGGAAAATGCTCATCCAGATGCAGCGCTCCTAGTGGCCGGGGACTTTAATGCAGGGAAACTTAAATCCGTTCTACCTAATTTCTACCAGCATGTTAAATGTGCAACCAGAGGGAAAAAAACTCTAGACCACCTTTACTCCACACACAGAGACGCATACAAAGCTCTCCCTCGCCCTCCATTTGGCAAATCTGACCATAACTCTATCCTCCTGATTCCTGCTTATAAGCAAAAACTGAAGCAGGAAGCACCAGTGATTCGGTTAATAAAAAAGTGGTCAGATGACGCAGATGCTAAGCTACAGGACTGTTTTGCTAGCACAGACTGGAACATGTTCCGGGATTCTTCAGACAGCATTGAGGAGTACACCACATCAGTCACTGGCTTCATCAATAAGTGCATCGATGATGTCGTCCCCACAGTGACCGTACGTACATACCCCAACCAGAAGCCATGGATTACAGGAAACATCCGCACTGAGCTAAAGGGTAGAGCTGCCGCTTTCAAGGAACGGGACTCTAACCCGGACGCTTATAAGAAATCCCGCTATGACCTCCGACGAACCATCAAACAGGCAAAGAGTCAATACAGGTCTAAGATTGAATCATACTACACTGGCTCTGACGCTCGTCGGATGTGGCAGGGCTTGAAAACTATTACAGACTACAAAGGGAAGCACAGCCGCGAGCTGCCCAGTGACACAAGCCTACAAGACGAGTTAAACCACTTCTATGCTCGCTTCGAGGCAAGCAACACTGAAGCATGCATGAGAGCACCAGCTGTTCCGGATGACTATGTGATCACGCTCTCCGCAGCCGATGTGAGTAAGACTTTTAAGCAGGTCAACATTCACAAGGCCGCAGGGCCAGACGGATTACCAGGACGTGTACTACGAGCATGTGCTGACCAACTGGCAAGTGTCTTCACTGACATTTTCAACATGTCCCTGACTGAGTCTGTAATACCAACATGTTTCAAACAGACCACCATAGTCCCCGTGCCAAAGAACTCTAAGATAACCTGCCTAAATGACTACCGACCCGTAGCACTGACGTCTGTAGCCATGAAGTGCTTTGAAAGACTGGTCATGGCTCACATCAACAGCATAATCCCAGAAACCCTAGACCCACTCCAATTTGCATACCGCCCCAACAGATCCACAGATGATGCAATCTCTATCGCACTCCACACTGCCCTTTCCCACCTGGACAAGAGGAACATCTACGTGAGAATGCTATTTATTGACTACAGCTCAGCATTCAACACCATAGTGCCCTCTAAGCTCATCACTAAGCTAAGGATCCTGGGACTAAACACCTCCCTCTGCAACTGGATCCTGGACTTCCTGACGGGCCGCCCCCAGGTGGTAAGGGTAGGTAACAACACATCTGCCACACTGATCCTCAAAACGGGGGCCCCTCAGGGGTGCGTGCTCAGTCCCCTCCTGTACTCTCTGTTCAACCATGACTGCATGGCCAGGCACGACTCCAACACCATCATTAAGTTTGCCGACGACACAACAGTGGTAGGCCTGATCACCGACAACGATGAGACAGCCTATAGGGAGGAGGTCAGAGATCTGGCCGTGTGGTGCCAGGACAACAACCTCTCCCTCAACGTGACCAAGACAAAGGAGATGATTGTGGACTACAGGAAAAAAAAGAGGACTGAGCACGCCCCCATTCTCATCGACGGGGCTGTAGTGGAACAGGTTGAGAGCTTCAAGTTCCTTGGTGTCCACATCACCAACGAACTATCATGGTCCAAACACACCAAGACAGTCGTGAAGAGGGCACGACAAAGCCTATTCCCCCTCAGGAGACTAAAAAGATTTGGCATGGGTCCTCAGATCCTCAAAAAATTCTACAGCTGCACCATCGAGAGCATCCTGACTGGTTGCATCACCGCCTGGTATGGCAACTGCTTGGCCTCTGACCGCAAGGCACTACAGAGGGTAGTGTGTACGGCCCAGTACATCACTGGGGCAAAGCTTCCTGCCATCCAGGACCTCTATACCAGGCGGTGTCAGAGGAAGGCCCTCAAAATTGTCAAAGACTCCAGCCACCCTAGTCATAGACTGTTCTCTCTGCTACCGCACGGCAAGCGGTACCGGAGTGCCAAGTCTAGGTCCAAAAGACTTCTCAACAGCTTCTACCCTCAAGCCATAAGACTCCTGAACAGCTAATCATGGCTACCCGGACTATTTGCACTGCCCCCCCACCCCATCCTTTTTACGCTGCTGCTACTCTGTTAAGTATTTATGCATAGTCACTTTAACTCTACCCACATGTACATATTACCTCAACTACCTCAACTAGCCGGTGCCCCCGCACATTGACTCTGCAACGGTACCCCCCTGTATATATAGCCTCCCTACTGTCACTTTATTTTACTTCTGCTCTTTTTTTTTCTCAACACTTTTTGTTGTTGTTGTTTTATTCTTACTTTTTTGTTTAAAATAAATGCACTGTTGGTTAAGGGCTGTAAGTAAGCATTTCACTGTAATGTCTGCACCTGTTGTATTCGGCGCATGTGACCAATACAATTTGATTTGATTTGATTTGATTAGATTTCCTGAATTGACTGGAATTGAAATGGAATTGACCCCAACCCTGCTACTCTATGCTCATAGTATAAAACATCACCCCTTACTATGGTTAACATTTGTATTACGTTTGGTGTGGACCCAGGAAGAACATCTATGGCTATTATAAAATCGGTTTGGGATACAAATAAACAAGTTACCTCAATTACTGTCCTCCAAATTGTGTGCCCCATGAGGCCATCAATGTATGTTGATCACTCAAATGTGTATTGAATGTGCCACATTGGAACAATATTACATCTAGAGTCAATGTCTTCCTGTTAGGATTATTGGACAGGCATTGACATTGAGAGTGAAGAGAGGAGCGTCAAGGAGGAGGTGAGCCCGAGGGAGGGTTTGAAGCGTGAGGCGGACCGTGCCAATTCCAAGAGCTCCAATGGGACGGTTTCATCAGAGAGAGCAGAGACCATCCTGGGAAGAGTGGGCTTTCTGGCCATGAACCTCAAGCAGAAAGTCACGTTTTTAAAGATGGAGGAAAAAGAGAAAAATAAGAAACTGAATAAGATGTTGAACGGTGACGAGAAAGAGAGAAAGGAGATGAAGGCGAGAGAGAAAGAGCAAAAGAAAGCCATGAAGGCTGAGAAAAAGTGTGAGTAGTTCCGATGTGGATGTGGTGGAGGAGTCAGGCGCAGGACACAGAGGATACGTCCAAAATACTTTAATAGTCCAAAGAGCAACAAACAAAACACGACCTCGAAAACAGACGAAGGCGAGGCAATTACGCAAACACGCGTAAACAATAATCCCAAACATAGACAGAGTGCAGACACGCAGCTCTGCACGACAGGCAGAAAATAACAACACACAATCAGACTAATGCAAAACAAGGAACTTATAAGACAAGTAATCAACACACAAATGGACACAGGTGTGAAAGACAGACAAAGGCAATCACACTACGAAACATAGAGTGGTGGCAGCTAGTACTCCGGGGACGGCGAACGCCGAAGCCTGCCCGAACCAGGAGGAGGAGCAGTCTCGGCAGAATCCGTGACAGTACCCCCCCCTTGACGCGCGGCTCCAGCCGTGCGCCGACCCCGGCCTCGGGGACGGCCAGGAGGACGCGGACCCGGGCGCGTGGGATGCCCACGGTGGAACTCAGTCAGGAGGGATGGATCGAGGATGTCCCTCCTGGGCACCCAGCACCGTTCCTCCGGACCGTACCCCTCCCACTCCACGAGATACTGGAGACCACTCATCCGGCGCCTCGAGTCCAAGATGGTCCGGACCCTGTACGCCGGGGCCCCCTCGATGTCCAAAGGGGGCGGAGGGGTCTCTCCTATCTCATCTTCTTGGAGTGGGCCAGCTACCACCGGCCTGAGAAGAGACACATGGAACGAGGGGTTAATATTTTTGTACTCTATAGGCAGTTGTAACCTGTAACACACCTCGTTCAATCTTCTCAGGACTTTGAAGGGCCCCACAAACCTCCGACCCAGCTTCCGGCAGGGCAGGCGGAGGGGCAGGTTTCGAGTCGAGAGCCAGACTCGATCTCCCGGTGCGTACACCGGTCCCTCACTGCGGTGGCGACCGGCGCTCGCCTTTTGTTGACGGATGGCACGCTGCAGATGGACATGGGCAGCGTCCCACGTCTCCTCCGAGCGCCGAATCCATTCGTCCACCGCAGGGGCCTCGATCTGGCTCTTGTGCCATGGTGCCAGGACCGGCTGATAACCTAAAACACACTGGAAAGGTGTTAAATTGGTGGAGGAGTGGCGGAGAGAGTTCTGGGCCATCTCTGCCCAGGGGATGAACCTAGACCACTCCTCCGGCCGGTCCCGGCAATAGGACCTCAAAAACCTACCCACATCCTGGTTGACACGTTCCACCTGCCCGTTGCTCTCTGGGTGGTACCCCGAGGTAAGGCTTACAGAGACCCCCAATCGTTCCATGAACGCCCCCCAAACTCTGGAGGTGAACTGGGGACCTCGGTCAGACACAATATCCTCGGGGACCCCATAGTGCCGGAACACATGGTTAAATAGGGCCTCAGCGGTTTGTAGGGCAGTAGCGAGACCCGGCATTGGAAGGAGACGACAGGCCTTGGAAAACCGATCCACAACGACCAAAATGGTGGTATTCCCCTGGGAGGGGGGTAGGTCGGTTACAAAATCCACCGATAGGTGGGACATGGTCGTTGTGGAACGGGCAGGGGATGTAACTTACCCCTGGGCAAATGTCTAGGCGCCTTACACTGGGCACACACCGAGCAGGAGGAGACATAAACCCTCACATCCTTAGCTAACGTTGGCCACCAGTATTTCATGCTAAGACAGTGCACGGTCCGGCTAATACCTGGATGTCCAGAGGAGGGTGATGTATGAGCCCAATAAATAAGACGATCACGAACCTCGAGCAGAACGTACGTCCGCCCCACAGGACACTCGGGGGGAGTAGGGTCGGTACGCAGTGCCCGCTCGATTTCCGCATCGACCTCCCATACCACCGGAGCCACCAAACAAGACTCCGGCAGTATGGAAGTAGGCTCGTTGGACCTCTCCTCTGTGTCATACCGCCGGGACAGGGCGTCTGCCTTACCATTCTGGGACCCTGGGATGTATGTGATCTTAAAAAATAAACCGGGTTAGGAACATGTTCCACCTAGCCTGACGAGGGTTCAATCTCCTAGCTGCCCGGAGGTACTCCAGGTTACGGTGATCAGTCAGAATGAGGAAAGGGTGTTGAAACCCCTCAAGCCAATGCCTCCACACCTTTAGGGCCTGGACTATGGCTAACAGCTCCCTGTCCCCAACGTCATAGTTGCGCTCCGTCGAGCTGAGCTTCTTGGAGTAGAACGCACAGGGGCGGAGTTTAGGTGGCGTGCCGGACCGTTGTGACAGGACTGCCCCAATACCGGTCTCGGACGCGTCTACCTCTACTTGGAATGGTAAAGAGGGATCCGGATGCGCCAGCACCGGGGCCGAGGTGAACAGGTTCTTCAGTTTGACAAATGCCCTGTCCGCCTCAGCCGACCACTGCAAACGAACCGGACCCCCCTTTAGCAGGGACGTAATGGGAGCTGCAACTTGTCCAAAACCCAGAATAAACCTCCGGTAGTAATTAGCAAAACCCAAGAACTGCTGCACCTCTTTTACAGTGGTTGGAGTTTGCCAATTACGCACGGCCGATACACGGTCTACCTCTATCTCCACACCAAACGCGGACAACCGATAACCCAAAAAGGAGACGGACTCCTGGAAGAACAGGCATTTCTCTTCCTTGACATACAAGTCATGCTCCATCAGTCTTCTCAACACTCGGCGCACCAGGGCTACATGCTCGGCTCGTGTAGAAGAGTACACTAGGATGTCGTCGATGTACACTACTACACCCTGCCCATGCATGTCCCGGAAAATCTCGTCAACAAAGGATTGGAAGACTGAAGGAGCATTCATTAACCCGTATGGCATGACGAGATACTCGTAATGACCCGAGGTGGTGCTAAATGCTGTTTTCCATTCATCCCCCTCCCTAATGTGCACCAGATTGTACGCGCTCCTGAGATCCAACTTTGTGAAGAACTGCGCTCCGCGTAACGATTCCGTCATAGTCGCAATCAGTGGAAGTGGGTAACTGTACTTAACTGTGATCTGATTGAGACTACGGTAATCAATACACGGGCGCAATCCCCCGTCCTTCTTCTTCACAAAGAAGAAACTTGAGGAAACCGGGGAAGTGGAGGACCGTATGTATCCCTGTGCCAAGGACTCGGCTATGTAAGTCTCCATAGCCGCTGTCTCCTCTTGAGACAGGGGATACACACGACTCCGTGGAAGAGCCGCTCCTGTTTGGAGAATTATCGCACAGTCCCCCTGTCTATGAGGAGGTAGCCGTGTTGCCCTCGATTTGCTGAACACAAGTGCTAAGTCCTCATACTCAGGGGGAATGCGCAGTGCGGGCACTTGGTTCGGACTCTCTACCGAGGTCGCCCCTACGGAAACACCTAGACATCTCCCTACACACTGGGCAGACCACTCCATAAGAGCCCTCTGTTGCCACGCAATGGTAGGATCATGGGTGCTTAACCAGGGAAGCCCCAACACCACGGGGTACGCAGGAGAGTCAATCAGATAAAACTGAATGATCTCCTCATGACCCCCCTGCGTCGTCATCGTCAGTGGTGCAGTGACCTCCCTGATCAGGCCCGACCCCAACGGCCGGCTGTCTAAGGCGTGGACAGGAAATGGAGCTTCTACCGGCCGAAGGGGAATTCCTAACCTACAACAAAATGCCCGATCAATAAAGTTCCCAGCTGCACCTGAATCTACTAGCGCCTTATGCTGGGAATGAGGTGCCACCTGTGGAAATCTCACAGGAATACTCATGTGACCAACAGAAAGCTCTGGGTAAGTGGGGCGCCTACTCACCTGAAATGACTCCCCAGTGCGTGACCTGTTGTCCCCTCTCCCAGGAGACCCTCCCCAGCACCTGGCCGCGGTGTGTCCTCCACGACCACAGTTGGTGCAGGGGATGGCCCCCCTCGGGTTCTCTCTCCTCCTCTCTCTAGCGCCAGCACCCCCGAGCTCCATGGGAATCGGCTCGGAGGTGCTGGAGGGTGGAATGGACGACCCCCACTCGGGACGTCCGCGGGTAGCCAGCAGGGTGTCTAGACGGATGGAAATGTCCACCAACTGGTCGAACGACAGGTTGGTGTCCCTGCAGGCCAGCTCACGACGAACGTCCTCTCGTAGGCTACACCGGTAGTGGTCAATGAGGGCCCTCTCATTCCACCCCGCATCCGCCGCTAGCGTCTGGAACTCCAGTGCGAACTCCTGTGCGCTCCTCTTCCCCTGTCGGAGGTGGAACAGACGCTCTCCCACCGCTTTCCCCTCAGGTGGATGATCGAAGACAGCCCTGAAGCGGCGGGAGAATTCCGCGTAGGTGATGGTAGCGGCGTCTATTCCCCTCCATTCGGCGTTGGCCCACTCCAACGCCTTGCCGGATAGACAGGAGATGAGGGCGGAGACGCTCTCGTATCCTGAGGGCGCCGGGTGTATGGTGGCCAGGTAGAGTTCCACCTGCAGGAGGAATCCCTGACACCCGGCTGCAGAACCGTCATATGCCCTCGGGAGCGAGAGCCGAATGCCACTGGGTTCCGGTGCTGAGAGAGGAGGACTGGCCGTTGGTGATGGGATGGTGTAAGAGTGCGTGGGCACCTCTCGAGTCACCAACCGGCGCAGAGTGTTGGACACCTCGTCCATGGCGGCCCCAAGTTGCCGGATCATGGTGTCTTGGTAGCTGATCCGGTCTTCCAGGGATTCGGGTGCCGCCGCTGTTCCTGCTGACTCCATAGTTTAGGTGTGTTGTTCTGTCAGTAGTTCCGATGTGGATGTGGTGGAGGAGTCAGGCGCAGGACACAGAGGATACGTCCAAAAGACTTTAATAGTCCAAAGAGCAACAAACAAAACACGACCTCGAAAACAGACGAAGGCGAGGCAATTACGCAAACACGCGTAAACAATAATCCCAAACATAGACAGAGTGCAGACACACAGCTCTGCATGACAGGCAGAAAATAACAACACACAATATGACTAATGCAAAACAAGGAACTTATAAGACAAGTAATCAACACACAAATGGACACAGGTGTGAAAGACAGACAAAAGCAATCACACTACGAAACATAGAGCAGTGGCAGCTAGAACTCCGGGGACGGCGAACGCCGAAGCCTGCCCGAACCAGGAGGAGGAGCAGTCTCGGCAGAATCCGTGACAAAAAGAGGGACAAGTTAGAACAGAAAAAGAGAGAGAAGGAAAGAAAAGAGAAGGAAACGGCAGAGAAAAATAGGTTAGAGGGGCTGATTAAGATACACAATGCCATGATGAAAGACAGGATTAAGAAAGAGAAGAAGTGGTCTGAGGAGCTGAAAAAGAGAGAGAAAGCTCAAGCTGAGCTCCTGGAGATGGAGCGAAAGATTCATAAAAAGGAGGAGAAGAAGAGAGAAAAGAGGAGGAAAGAAGAGAGGAAGAGACTGGAGAAGAGGAAAAAGAGGGAGCCAGCTGGAGGTGGAACTGAGAGGGTGATAGAAGAGCAGGGAAGGGATGAAAGCTTGAAGATGGATGAGTAGACTGGGTAAGAAAGAGTGAGAAGGGAGATACTGTATTTTTGCATGCAATGAAAAACAAAGAAAAAGAAAATAAATGTTTACTCTGTTTGTTTTTTGTCAAGGCATACCGTACAAAACATTATAAACACAAAATGTTTACCTTTCGCAAATTTGGGGAGTGTTGCACAGTTTAAATGTTGAATCCTAAATCGACACTAAGCACTCCTACATGTTGAAAGGATTGGATAGGTATACTTATAAATTAGGTGTAATATGGCAAACAAAGCCTATCAGAGGGAAAGGTAGAGCCATTACCAGTGTTTATACCTATGGGATAGGTAGAGTAAATTCTAAAACAAATCTCACAAGCTCTCATCCATAGTCAAATGAACTACTGTTGTCTGGAGTAATGCAGGTGTTGGTGACCTAAAGAGACCGCAAATAGCACAAAATAAGGCAGCAAGAAAGGTTCTGCAATGTGGTTATGAGATGTTCTCCATAGAATTATATGATGCACTCGAATGGCCAACTGTCAAGGAAATGATAAAAAAAACACACAAAAAAACATTTTTCATAAAATGTACTGAAAGACCAACCGCTATATGTGATTAACTGGATATGGTCAAAGACGACTCGTAAAGGCAATAGGAATCTGGATCTGTTTCTGTGTCCTTTTCTTTTTACCTTGCTTTTGTTATTTTGTTATTTTTTTATGTTTTGTTTTTACATTTCGTAAAATGTAATAATTACAAAAGCATTTCATTTAAATTTACATTTACATTTACATTTACATTTACGTCATTTAGCAGACGCTCTTATCCAGAGCGACTTACAAATTGGTGCATTCACCTTATAACCAGTGGCATAACCACTTTACAATTTGTTTTATTTTTATTTTTATTTTTTTTGGTTGTATTTTTTTGTATTCGTTTTTTTTTTGAGGGGGGGGGGGGGGGGGGGGGGGTAGAAGGATTACTTTATCCTATCCCAGGTATTCCTTAAAGAGGTGGGGTTTCAAATGTCTCCGGAAGGTGGTGAGTGACTCCGCTGTCCTGGCGTTGTGAGGGAGCTTGTTCCACCATTGGGGTGCCAGAGCAGCGAACAGTTTTGACTGGGCTGAGCGGGAACTATGCTTCCGCAGAGGAAGGGGAGCCAGCAGGCCAGAGGTGGATGAACGCAATGCCCTCGTTTGGGTGTAGTGACTGATCAGAGCCTGAAGGTACGGAGGTGCCGTTCCCCTCACAGCTCCATAGGCAAGCACCATGGTCTTGTAACAGATGCGAGCTTCAACTGGAAGCCAGTGGAGTGTGCGGAGGAGCGGGGTGACGTGAGAGAACTTGGGAAGGTTGAACACCAGACGGGCTGCGGTATTCTGGATGAGTTGAAGGGGTTTAATGGCACAGGCAATGAGCCCAGCCAACAGCGAGTTGCAGTAATCCAGACGGGAGATGACAAGTGCCTGGATTAGGACCTGTGCCGCTTCCTGTGTAAGGCAGGGTCGTACTCTCCGAATGTTGTAGAGCATGAACCTACAGGATCGGGTCACCGCCTTGATGTTAGCGGAGAACGACAGGGTGTTGTCCAGGGTCACGCCAAGGCTCTTCGCACTCTGGGAGGAGGACACAACGGAGTTGTCAACCGTGATGGCGAGATCATGGAACGGGCAGTCCTTCCCCGGGAGGAAGAGCAGCTCCGTCTTGCCAAGGTTCAGCTTGAGGTGTTGATCCGTCATCCATTCTGATATGTCTGCCAGACATGCAGAGATGCGATTCGACACCTGGTTATCAGAAGGGGGAAAGGAGAAGATTAGTTGTGTATCGTCGGCGTAGCAATGATAGGAGAGGCCATGTGAGGATATGACAGAGCCAAGTGACTTGGTGTATAGCGAGAATAGGAGAGGGCCTAGAACTGAGCCCTGGGGGACACCAGTGGTGAGAGCACGTGGTGCGGAGACAGCTTCTCGCCACGCCACTTGGTAGGAGCAACCGGTCAGGTAGGACGCAATCCAAGAGTGAGCCGCGCCGGAGATGCCCAGCTCGGAGAGGGTGGAGAGGAGGATCTGATGGTTCACAGTATCAAAGGCAGCAGACAGGTCTAGAAGGACAAGAGCAGAGGAGAGAGCAATAATTAAACGTTGGCTAGCTAGCACAAAGTCAGTCATGCTAGCTACACAAGTGGACTACATACCTCGAATGTTCAGAAAGGGAAGCTTTATGTTGCAAAATTCTCATTGACTAAAATTATATTGTATTTAGCTGCTACTAGTTTCTATGTGATGAGTAGAAGTGTACAGTGCCCTCCTGAATTATTGGCACCTGTCACGATCGTTGGAGGAAGTGGACCAATGCGCAGCGTGATTTGCAAACATACTTATTTATTTCCACACGAAACAAAACAACAAAACGATACGTGACGTCCTTGGTAACAGACACTATCCATACACGGAACAAGATCCCACAAAACACTGTGGAAAACAGGCTGCCAAAGTATGGCTCCCAATCAGAGACAACAAGCAACAGCTGATACTCGTTGCCTCTGATTGAGAACCACCCCGGCCAACACAGAAACACATGAGCTAGATAATCAACCTAGAACACAAAACACATAGAAACAACACACCCTGGCTCAACATAACAGAGTCCCAAAGCCAGGGCGTGACAGTACCCCCCCCCCCCCCCAAAGGCGCGGACTACGACCGCGCCAAACATAAACCGAACAGGGGAGGGCCGGGTGGGCATTCCTCCTCGGAGGCGGTTCCGGCTCCGGGCTTGACCACCACCCTCCGTAGCGCCCCTGGTCTGGTCCCGCTGGCTGGAGCTGGACTGGACATCGGTGGAGCGGATTGCTTAGGCTCCGACGTGGAGCAGCTGACCGGTACCTGACCAGGCACCGGTGACCCAGGCACGGGCTGTGCCGGACTGACGACGCGCACCACAGGCTTGGTGCGGGGAGCAGGAACGGGCCGGACCGGGCTGACGACGCACACCACAGGCTTGGTGCGGGGAGCAGGGATGGGCCAAACCGGGCTGACGAAGTGCACTACAGGCTTGGTGCGGGGAGCAGGAACAGGCCGGGCTGGGCTGGCGACGCGCACCATTGGCTTGGTGCGGGGAGCAGGAACAGGCCGGGCTGGCGACGCGCACCATTGGCTTGGTGCGTGGACCAGGAACAGGCAGGGCCGTGCTGGCGACGCGCATCATAGGCTTGGTGCGGGGAGCAGGAACAGGCCGGTCCGGGCTGGCGACGCGCACCATTGGCTTGGTGCGGGGAGCAGAAACAGGCCGGGCCGGGCTGGCGACGCGCACCATTGGCTTGGTGCGAGGGGCAGGAACAGGACGGACCGGGCTGGGAACACACACCACTGGCCTTACCCGGGGTTCAGGAACGGGCCAGACCGGACTGGCAACACACCTCAGTACCTCTCGCCGTGCCTCTACATTTTCCTTCCCTCTACTCGCCAATGGCTCCCGTAACCCGGTGGCCTTCTCTCCCCATCCACTAACTCGCCCCTTATCTGCCTCCAGCAGCCCCGTCGTCCACGGTGTGAGCCCCCCCCCCCTAATTTTTTTGGGGGTTTGTCTCTTCCCCGTGGATATGGCCTCCATGGCTCTCGCCAGACTCTCCAGCCTCTGCTCCCAAGTCCAACCTCTCTCCTCCTCACGCGGCTTGACCCAGTCGAGGTGGATATCCGCTAGAGTTACCTCTGGCGTTGGCTCCTGGACACGCTGCTTGACCCAGTCGAAGTGGATATCCGCTAGAGTTACCTCTGGCGTTGGCTCCTGGACACGCTGCTTGGCCCAGTCGAAGTGGATAGCCGCTAGAGTTACCTCTGGCGTTGGCTCCTGGACACGCTGATTGGTCCAGTTTTGGTGGGATCTTCTGTCACGATTGTTGGAGGAAGTGGACCAATGCGCAGCGTGATGAGTGATCATACTTTTAATTTAGATTCACCACACGAAGAAAACAACAAAACGTTCGTGACAGAAGATCCCACCAAAACTGGACCAAGCAGCTCCTGGACCAAGCAGCGTGTCCAGGAGCCAATGGTGCGCGTCGCCAGCCCGACCCGGCCTGTTCCTGCTCCCCGCACCAAGCCAATGGTGCGCGTCGTCAGCCCGGCCCGGCCTGTTCCTGCTCCCCGCACCAAGCCAATGGTGCGCGTCGCCAGCCCGGCCCGGCCTGTTCCTGCTCCCCGCACCGAGCCAATGGTGCGCATCGCCAGCCCGGCCTGTTCCTGCTCCCCGCACCAAGCCTATAGTGCGCTTCGTCAGCCCGGTTCGGCCCGTCCCTGCTCCCCGCACCAAGCCTGTGGTGCGCGTCGTCAGCCTGGTCCGGCCCGTTCCTGCTTCCCGCACCAAGGCTGTGGTGCGCGTCGTCAGTCCGGTCCGGCCCATTCCTGCTCCCCGCACCAAGCCTGTGGTGCGCGTCGTCAGTCCGGCACAGCCCGTGCCTGGGTCACCGGTGCCTGGTCGGTCAGCTACTCCACGTCGGAGCCTAAGCAATCCGCTCCACCGATGTCCAGTCCAGCTCCAGCCAGCGGGGCCAGACCGGACCAGGGGCGCTATTGGGGGATTGTTGGAGGGTGGTGGTCAAGCCCGGAGCCGGAACCGCCTCCGAGGAGGAATGCCCACCCGGCCCTCCCCTGTTCAGTTTATGTTTGGCGCGGTCGCAGTCCGCGCCTTTGGGGGGGGTTACCGTCACGCCCTGGCTTTGGGACTCTGTTATGTTGAGCCAGGGTGTGTAGTTTCTATATGTTTGGGTTATAGGTTCGTTATCTAGCTCATGTGTTTCTGTGTTGGCCGGGGTGGTTCTCAATCAGAGGCAACGAGTGTCAGCTGTTGCTTGTTGTCTCTGATTGGGAACCATACTTAGGCAGCCTGTTTTTTATTTTTATTTTTTTATTTCACCTTTATTTAACCAGGTAAGCCAGTTGAGAACAGGTTCTCATTTACAACTGCGACCTGGCCAAGATAAAGCAAAGTAGTGCAATAAAAACAACACAGAGTTACATATGGGGTAAAAAAAACATAAAGTCAGAAATACAACAGAAAATATATATACAGTGTGTGCAAATGTAGCAAGTTATGGAGGTAAGGCAATAAATAGGCTATAGTGCAGAATAATTACAATAGTATTAACACTGGAATGCTAGATGTGCAAGAGATTATGTGTAAATAGAGATACTGGGGTGCAAAAGAGCAAAATAAATAACAATATAGGGATGAGGTAGTTGGGTGGGCTAATTTCAGATGGGCTGTGTACAGGTGCAGTGATCGGTAAGGTGCTCTGACAACTGATGCTTAAAGTTATTGATGGAGATAAGAGTCTCCAGCTTCAGAGATTTTTGCAATTCGTTCCAGTCATTGGCAGCAGAGAACTGGAAGGAATGGCGGCCAAAGGAGGTGTTGGCTTTGGGAATGACCAGTGAGATATACCTGCTGGAGCGCAGACTACGGGTGGGTGCTGCTATGGTGACCAATGAGCTAAGATAAGGCGGGGATTTGCCTAGCAGTGATTTATAGATGGCCTGGAGCCAGTGGGTTTGACGACGGACATGTAGTGAGGACCAGCCAACAAGAGCGTACAGGTCACAGTGGTGGGTAGTGTATGGGGCTTTGGAGACAAAACGGATGGCACTGTGATAGACTACATCCAATTTGCTGAGTAGAGTGTTGGAGGCTATTTTGTAAATGACATCGCCGAAGTCAAGGATCGGTAGGATAGTCAGTTTTACGAGGGCATGTTTGGCAGCATGAGTGAAGGAGGCTTTGTTGCGAAATAGGAAGCCAATTCTAGATTTAACTTTGGATTGGAGATTCTTTATGTGAGTCTGGAAGTTGAGTTTACAGTCTAACCAGACACCTAGATATTTGTAGTTGTCCACATACTCTAGGTCCGACCCGTCGAGAGTGGTGATTCTAGTCGGGTGGGCGGGTGCTAGCAGCGTTCGATTGAAAAGCATGCATTTAGTTTTACTAGTGTTTAAGAGCAGTTGAAGGCTACTGAAGGATTGTTGTATGACATTGAAGCTCGTTTGGAGGTTTGTTAACACAGTGTCCAATGAAGGGCCAGATGTATACAAAATGGTGTCGTCTGCGTAGAGGTGGATCTGAGAGTCACCAGCAGCAAGAGCGACATCATTGATATACACGGAGAAAAGTGTCGGCCCAAGAATTGAACCCTGTGGCACCCCCATAGAGACTGCCATAGGTCCAGACAACAGGCCCTCCGATTTGACACACTGAACTCTATCTGAGAAGTAGTTGGTGAACCAGGCGAGGCAGTCATTTGAGAAACCAAGGCTATTTAGTCTGCCAATATGAATGCGGTGGTTGACAGAGTCGAAAGCCTTGGCCAGGTCGATGAAGACGGCTGCACAGTACTGTCTATTATCAATCGCGGTTATAATATCGTTTTCCACAGTGTTTTGTGGGATCTTGTTCCGTGTATGGTTTGTGTCTGTTACCTAGGACTTCACGTATCGTTTCGTTGTTTTGTTTCGTGTGGTGAATCAAATTAAAGTATGTTCACTCATCACGCTGCGCATTGGTCCACTTCCTCCAATGATCGTGACAGCACCAGAAGGAAATGTGAACAAAAAAGGCTGTGAAAACATGTCATTGTGGTCTATCATCTTGATCTTACTCAAAAGATCATATGAAACTACCCTTTAATTGAGTAAAAATTGTTGAAATAGAAAAATAATCGTCATCAAGATATCATTATGTTATTCAAAAACATGCGTGTCACAATTATTGGCTGCCCTATAAATTATTTTGAACAAAATCTAATTGAGTGCATTTGTAAAGTATTCAGACCCCTTGACTTTTTCCACACTTTGTCTTATTCTAAAATTGATTAAATTGTTTTTTTCCTCATCAATCTACACACAATACCCCATAATGACAAAATGAGAACAGGTTTTTATAATTTTTTATAAATGTATTAAAAATAACAAATGGAAATATTACATTTACATAAGTATTCAGACCCTTTACTCAGTACTTTGTTGAAGCACCTTTGGCAGCGATTACAGCCTCGAGTCTTCTTGGGTATGACGCTACAAGCTTGGCACACCTGTATTTGAGGAGTTTCTCCCATTCTTCTCTGCAGATCCTCTCAAGCTCTGTCAGGTTGGATAGGGTGTGTCGCTGCACAGCTATTTTCAGGTCTCTCCAGAGATGTTAGATCGGGTTCAAGTCCGGATTCTGGCTGGGCCACTCAAGGACATTCAGAGACTTGTCCCGAAGCCACTCCTGCGTTGTCTTGGCTGTGTGCTTAGGGTCGTTGTCCTGGTGGAAGGTGAACCTTAGCCCCAGTCTGAGGTCCTGAGCGCTCTGGAGCAGGTTTTCATCAATGATTTCTCTGTAAATTGCTCTGTTCATCTTTCCATTGATCCTGACTAGTCTCCAAATCAAATCAAATCAAATTGTATTTGTCATGTGCCGAATACAACAGGTGTAGACCTTACCGTGAAATGCTTACTTACAAGCCCTTAACCAACAATGCAGTTCAAGAAATAGAGTTAAGAAAATATTTACTAAATACACTAAGTAAAAAAATTAATAAAAATTAACACAATAAAATAATAACGAGGCTATATACAAGGGGTACCGGTACCGAGTCAATGTGTGGGGGTACAGGTTAGTTGAGGTAATTTGTACATTTAGGTAGGGGTAAAGTAACTATGCATAGATAATAAACAGCGAGTAGCAGCAGTGTAAAAACAAAGGGGGGAGGTGTCAATGTAAATAGTCTGGGTGGCCATTTGATTAATTGTTCAGCAGTCTTATGGCTTGGGGGTAGAAGCTCTTAAGGAGCCTTTTGGACCTAGACTTGGCACTCTGGTACCGCTTGCTGTGCGGTAGCAGAGAGAACAGTCTATGACTTGGGTGACTGGAGTCTTTGACAATTTTTTGACACCGCCTAGTATATAGGTCCTGGATGGCAGGAAGCTTGGCCCCAGTGATGTACTGGGCCGTACGCACTACCATCTGTAGCGCCTTACGGTCGGATGCCGAGCAGTTGCCATACCAGGCGGTGATGCAACCGGTCAGGATGCTCTCGATGGTGCAGCTGTAGAACTTTTTGAGGATCTTGGGACCAATGTCAAATCTTTTCAGTCTCCTGAGGTGGAAAAGGCGTTGTCGTGCCCTCTTCACGACTGTCTTGGTGTGTTTGGACCATGATAGTTTGTTGGTGATGTGGACACCAAGGAACTTGAAACTCTCGACCCGCTCCACTACAGCCCCGTCGAAGTGAATGGGGCGTGTTCCCAGTCCCTGTCCCTGAAAATCCTCCCCACAGCATGATGCTGCCACCACCATGCTTCACCGTAGGGATGGTGCCAGGATTCCTCCAAACGTGATCTCATCCCAGGTAAGAGGGGGAGTGGCAGCAGCAGCAGGTTCTCCCCATGTGAGCTGAGTCCAGTGGACAAGTCCTGTATCCCCCCTCCCAGACAGCGACAGTGGTCTGAACCATGGCTAGCTATCCACAATCTGGCTTGACTAAACAAGGTCTACCAAGAGGGAAGGAGGGAGAGGAAGGTAGAGGAAGAGAAAGAGGGAGGAGAGGAAGGAGGAAAGAGAGAAAAGGGTTCTCTCCATCACGACTGTAAGAAGGAAAGGAGGGAGAAGGCCGAGCAAGAGGAAGAGGAAGAGGTGGAAGATGACAAGGAGAGTTGATCTGTCCATCACTACCATAAGGAGATCTCTTCTGGGGGCTCTTGTTCTCTCCTCTTTCCCACAGAGGAGCACCTTTCGCAGGCAGCCCAGAGCAGACTCTCCAACGACGGTGGATTGTGCGATAGACCTCCAGGTAGGCGCTGCGCTTCCACGTAGTCACGTGTATCGTCTGTCTCAGGAGGAGACGGCCGCTATGGAGACCTACATCACAGAATCTTTGAGACAGGGGTAAATACTGCCGTCTACTTCCCCTGCGTCCTCAAGTTTCTTTTTTGTGAAGAAGAAGGATGGGGGTTTACGCCCGTGTATTGATTACCATGGTCTAAATCAGATCACCATCGAATACAGCTATCCTCTCCCTCGGATTGCTAGTATGACGGAGTCATTACACGGGGCGTGATTCTTCACAAAATTGGATCTCAGGAGCGCGTACAACCTGGTGCGCATTAGGGAGGGAGATGAGTGGAAGACTGCATTCAGTACCACCTCGGGTCACTATGAGTACCTCGTCATGCCATACGGGTTAATGAATGCTCCTTCAGTCTTCCAATCATTTGTGGACGAGATTTTCCGGGACTTGCATGGACAGGGTGTTGTGGTATATATTGATGACATTCTAATATACTCCGCTACACGAGCCGAGCATGTGTCCCTGGTGCGTCGAGTGCTTGGTAGACTGTTGGAGCATGACCTGTATGCGAAGGCGGAGAAATGTCTGTTCTTTCAGGAGTCCATCTCCTTGCTGGGACATCGGTTGTCCGCATCAGGGGTAGAGATGGAGATTGACCGTGTTTCTGCCGTGCGTAATTGGCAGACTCCCACCACGGTAAAGGAGGTGCAGCGCTTCTTGGGTTTTGCCAATTACTACCGGAGGTTTATCCGGGGCTTTGGACAGGAAGCAGCTCCCATTACCTCTCTGCTAAAGGGGGGTCCGGTGCGCCTGCAGTGGTCAGCTGAGGCGGACAGGGCGTTTAAACGTCTGAAGGACTTGTTTACCTCGGCTCCGGTGCTGGCGCATCCGGATCCCTCTTTGGCATTTCAGGTGGAGGTGGATGCTTCCGAGGCTGGGATCGGCGCTGTGCTGTCTCAGCGCTCGGGTACGCCACCTAAACTCTGCCCCTGTGCTTTCTATTCTAAGAACCTCAGTCCGGCGGAGCACAATTATGATGTGGGGGATAGGGAGCTGCTGGCTGTGGTTCAAGCCCTGAAGGTGTGGAGACATTGGCTTGAGGGGGCTAAACACCCTTTTCTCATTTTGACTGACCATCGTAACCTGGAGTACATCCGGGCAGCGAGGAGGCTGAATCCTCGCCAGGCAAGGTGGTCAATGTTTCTTTCCTGCTTTGTATTTAAGCTCACCTATAGACCAGGGTGTCAGAACGCTAAGGCAGACGCCCAGTCCCGACTATATGACACAGAGGAGAGGTCCATTGAGCCCACTCCCATACTCCCGGAGTCTTGCTTAGTGGCACCGGTGGTGTGGGAGGTGGATGCGGAAATCGAGCGGGCGTTACGTTCCGACCCTACTCCTCCACAGTGTCCGGAGGGTCGGAGGTACGTGCCGCTCGAGGTTCGCGACCGTTTGATATACTGGGCTCACATGTCACCCTCCTCTGGTCATCCGGGTATTGGTCGGACAGTGCACTGCCTTAGTGAGAAGTACTGGTGGCCAACCTTAGCTAAGGACGTGAGGGTTTATGTTTCCTCCTGCTCGGTGTGCGCCCAGTGTAAGGCACCTAGACACCTGCCCAGGTGGAAGTTACAACCCCTACCCGTTCCACAACGGCCGTGGTCTCACCTGTCGGTGGATTTTGTCACGGACCTTCCTCCCTCCCAGGGGAACACTACGATCTTGGTCATTGTGGATCGGTTTTCTAAAGCCTGCCGTCTCATTCCCCTGCCAGGTCTCCCTACTGCCCTACAAACTGCTGAGGCCCTGTTTACACACGTCTTCCGGCACTATGGGGTGCCTGAGGATATAGTGTCTGATCGGGGTCCCCAGTTCACCTCTAGAGTCTGGAGGGCATTTATGGAACGTCTGGGGGTCTCGATTAGCCTTACATCAGGTTTTCACCCCGAGAGTAATGGGCAGGTGGAGAGAGTTAACCAGGATGTGGGTAGGTTTCTGAGGTCATATTGCCAGGACCGGCAAGAGGAGTGGTCGGGATATATTCCCTGGGCAGAGATAGCCCAAAACTCCCTCCGCCATTCGTCCACTAACCTTACGCCTTTCCAGTGTGTGTTAGGTTATCAACCGGTTCTGGCTCCTTGGCATCAGAGCCAGACCGAAGCCCCTGCGGTGGACGAGTGGTTTCGGCGCTCGGAAGAAACTTGGAACGCTGCGCATGTCCATCTGCAGCGGGCCATTGGCGGCAAAAGGCGAGCGCCGATCGCCACCGCAGTGAGGCTCCGGTGTATGAACCGGGAGACCGGGTCTGGCTCTCGACCCGAAACCTGCCCCTTCGCCTGCCCTGCCGGAAGCTGGGTCGGCGGTTTGTGGGGCCCTTTAAAGTCCTGAGGAAATTGAACGAGGTATGTTATAGGTTACAACTGCCCATGAATTACCGCATTAACCCCTCGTTCCATGTGTCTCTCCTCAGGCCGGTGGTGGCTGGTCCACTACAGGAGAGTGAGGTACGAGAGGCTCCTCCGCCCCCGTTGGACATCGAGGGGGCTCCGGCGTACTCAGTCCGTTCCATCTTGGATTTGAGGCGTCGGACGTTGGGCCTGCAGTATCTCGTGGAGTGGGAGGGGTACGGTCCGGAGGAACGGTGCTGGGTCCCCAGGAGGGACATTCTAGATCCCTCCATGTTGAGGGACTTCCACCGGAGTCATCCGACTCGCCCTGCTCAGCGTCCTCCTGGCCGTCCCCGAGGCCGGGGTCGGCGCATGGCTGGAGCCGCGTGTCAAGGGGGGGGGTACTGTCACGGAATCTGCCGAGGCTGCTCCTCCTCCTTGCTCGGGCAGGCTTCGGCGGTCGTCGACCCCGGAGTACTAGCTGCCACCGATCTATGTTTCGGTGTTTGACTTGTTTTGTCCTGATTGTGTACACCTGTTCCCCATTATGTTGTATTGTATTCCCTATTTAACCCTCTGTCATTCATTGTGTGTTGTGTGTTATTGTTTTCGTCATCGGCAGTGTTCGTGTGCGGGTTGTTTATTCCTCCTTATGTGGAGATTGTTTTTTCTACTTGGTTACTTTCGAGTAAAGTATGTTTCCAGTAAGCTCTGTGTCCTGCGTTTGACTTCGCCTGCCGCATTTCACCGTCGCATTCTGACAACATGTAGGTAGGGGTAAAGTAACTATGAATAGATAATAAACAGCGAGTAGCAGCAGTGTAAAAACAAAGGGGGGAGGTGTCAATGTAAATAGTCCGGGTGGCCATTTGATTAATTGTTCAGCAGTCTTATGGCTTGGGGGTAGAAGCTGTTAAGGAGCCTTTTGGAAATACTCTTGGCCCTCTGGTACCACGTGCTGAGCGGTAGCAGAGAGAACAGTCTATGACTTGGGTGACTGGAGTCTTTGACAATTTTTTGACACCGCCTAGTATATAGGTCCTGGATGGTAGGAAGCTTGGCCCCAGTGATGTACTGGGCCGTACACACTACCCTCTGTAGCGCCTTACGGTCGGATGCCGAGCAGTTGCCATACCAGGCAGGATGCTCTCGATGGTGCAGCTGTAGAACTTTTTGAGGATCTTGGGACCAATGCCAAATCTTTTCAGTCTCCTGAGGTGGAAAAGGCGTTGTCGTGCCCTCTTCACGACTGTCTTGGTGTGTTTGGACCATGATAGTTTGTTGGTGATGTGGACACCAAGGAACTTGAAACTCTCAACCCGCTCCACTACAGCCCCGTCGATGTGAATGGGGCGTGTTCCCAGTCCCTGTCCCTGAAAATCCTCCCCACAGCATGATGCTGCCACCACCATGCTTCACCGTAGGGATGGTGCCATGTTTCCTCCAAATGTGATCTCATCCCAGGTAAGAAGGGGAGTGGCAGCAGCAGCAGGTTCTCCCCATGTGAGCTGAGTCCAGTGGACCAGTCCTGTATATCCCCTCCCAGACAGCGACAGTGGTCTGAACCATGGCTAGCTATCCACAATCTGGCTTGCCTAAACAAGGTCTACCAAGAGGGAAGGAGGGAGAGGAAGGTAGAGGAAGAGAAAGAGGGAGGAGAGGAAGGAGGAAATGGAGAAAAGGGTTCTCTCCATCACAACTGTAAGAAGGAAAGGAGGGAGAAGGCCGAGCAAGAGGAAGAGGAAGAGGTGGAAAATGACAAGGAGAGTTGATCTGAACATCACTACCATAAGTTGATCTCTTCTGGGGGCTCTTGTTCTCTCCTCTTTCCCACAGAGGAGCACGTTTCGCAGGCAGCCCAGAGCAGACTCTCCCCTGAGAGAAGGCTAGCCCCTGGAGGTTTCACCTTGGATTTATACAGAGAACCCCCCAGTACTCAAACTGCTTTACATTGTAAAGGGGGATCTAATCTCATTGGAGGCGACCCAATGACCCAGAAATGCTCCGTGGACAGACTTCCTCCCTGCTCCCCGTCTCGCTGGCAGGGGGCTCGTAGGAACACCCTCCCCTCCTTGACTCCAGCTCCACCCCTTCTTCACCTGCCCCCCTTATCATGTTATGAGTCTCACCTACAGGTCCCGCCCCCTGGCCTAACTGTTGCAGGTGTAAGGATGGTGTGTCGGACACAGCTGCCCTCCCCCTCCTCCCCTCTTTCTCCCACTCCCCCCATCTCTCGCGCTCTCTCCTCCTCCCCCTCTCTTCCCTTTAAAGCAATACTTAGACCAGGCTTTCTGCCTCCTCTACCCCTCTCCCCCTCCTCTTCCATTCCTACTCTCTTTCTCTCCACCTCCTCCTCATCCTCTTTGTTCCCCCTCTCCCGCCCTCCAGTGAGAGAGGCAGGAGGTCACCTCGCCGTCACTCTTTCCAGCTGGAGCTGCTGAGAGGGCAAGGAGGAGAGGAGGAGGAATAGAGGAAGAACAGAGGAGACAAGAGGGAGAGGAGGAGAGGAGGAGAGGGAGTGAGACACTATGTTAGCTGTTGTGGTGTGATATGTGTAGTTACTTGTAATAACCACTAGAGCATGCTGGACACTTATTTGGTGCTTGCTGACCTCAATGTGTGCGTCAACAGTCTAAAGCAGTCATCTCCAATCCAAATAATTAGTTGGAATAATTTGTTTATTAGACATTTCCTATTTATACTGTATGGATAATAAAACCCATCCTTTATTCACTTGTGTTTTAGCTTTTTCCCTACACCCACACTGAAAGTTGTCACTGACACTGAACTTTAGTCTGTCTTGCTTTATGATAGTCACATGCCTCTACCTTTACAAGAAGTCTGTCAGTATTCTTCATGAGGGCTTTAAAGCTAATGTTAATTTGACTGCGTACTTCAAGAACATACATGTATTTTCCAAGACAGACCTGTTACTAGCTGTGTCTGAATATCCATTCTAGCGTAATACTTACTTAAACTGCATACTAATATTGCCTTTGATCTAGTATAATACACTCTTATTTTCAGACTCACTTGTTTGGCAACAGCTGATAGTCAGATAAATTGACGCGCTGTACCGAAATGAACGAATGACGGGAGTCAATGCAATCGCGCATTAGATGACGCATTCTTAGTACTATTGCAGCGTTCACGTGCTAGTCGGAACTTGGAAACCCGGACATTTCAGACTTGCTTACTGGTTGTAGTTATACACGTGCCACATTCAAGGGATCAACAAGTCGGACATTTCAGAGTTTCCTAGGTCCGACTAGCATGTGAACGCGGCATAATTTCTAAATTTCACATACTAAAAAACTAAATGTTTTTATATACTATTTAGTACTCTAATATGGGTATTCGGACACTGCCTCTTTGTCTCTCACACACTGAGCACGAGCACAGTCATTATGGCAACAGCTTCCTCTGACCTGGCAGACCACCTGTGCTGTTCCATCTGCACAGACATCTACACTGACCCTGTGTCTCTAAGCTATCAGCACACCTTCTGCAAGAGATGCCTCCAAGACAGCCTGAATGCTGGACACCAACTCTGTCAAGTGGGCAGGGCTCTGGTCAGAGACAGAATCTTCCAGATCAACAGACTGATCAGGAACGTGGCCTACTAGCTGAAACTGGAGGAAGATGCTAAAAGACAGAGAGATACAGCCGAGAGAGGAACCAGTAGAGAGATGAATGTCGTGAACATGGAGAGGCTCTGAAGCTGTTCTGTGAGACGGACAGTAAGCTGATCTCTGTGATCTGCAGAGATGGGTGAGACGACAGAGGACACACATTCAAACCTATAAGAGAAGCACATGAGGATCTGAAAAAAGAGGTAGCCTCAGATTTATGCTACTTAAAGAAGGACATTAGTGTGCTGGAATACTCAAGAGATGAGCAGCAAAGATAAATGTCTCAAGCAAAAGAGACGTCAGATCATCTCAAAGTCCAGATCACGTTGCTTGGTTGACAAGGAGATAGTACTTGCCAGGCTGGAGGAACAGCTAAAGGAGAAGAGAGTTAAAATGGCCTCTCTTCAGTCTGAGCTGGACCTCACTGAGCCCAGAGACTTCCTGCTCTAGTGGATGGAGAGGGGCTGCACTGAGATGAGGGAGAGGAGGAAGTAGGAGGAGTGGGTGGAGAGGAATATGATAGAGAGGAATATGATGGAGGGATTAGGATAGAGGGGAATATGATAGAGGGAATATATTGAGAGGAATGTGACAGAGAGGATTTGTTTCATTAGATCACTTTAAGACGTAAAACCTCTTAGGCTGACAGTCCCCGAATTCGGGCGCTAGAATTTCTTAAAAAAATATGTAAATGTTTACATGACTTATTTGATTGATTTCCCACCGTTTTATATTTCAGAAGACATCCATCTAGACCTTCCTAGAACCAGGTAAACGTCCTCTGTCTAATAAACTTGTATTTGCCTCCCTCCGGTGGTCGGCTGCATCATTACATCAATTTATATCACTTCACTGCAACGCTACATCAAAGGGGCGTTCCAGGAAAAACATTTATCCAGCTTGACTGCTTCACGGCACAGACATGGCAAAGCAATCACTGAATTTGTCTCGAGCAGGCAGAGCTAAAGAAATAACGTTCATAGCTCTACGATAAAGAATGTGACCTACACACTTCCCTAACCCTAAAATAAGTCAAGAAGTAATTTTGTGTGGAAGTCAAACATTTGTTCAGAACGACAAAATCGAGAACTTTACATAACCCTTCTCCCACTGTCTATAGGAGGGATGCACACTGGTTAAATGGCCCAAATGTTAATTTAGACATTCACACATTTTACAGATTTTGACTATCACTAATGTCATGAAATGTTTGGCAAAGTAGTAAAGAAGGTTGTATTATACTTTTCTTGTGTACTAGATCATATGGTTTGAAAAGTGTTTTTTTTCTCAGACATAAATGAACAAATCCAGGTGAAAGCTAAAGGTCATAGCTTCCTGGGGGGAGGGACACCACTACATTAATAACATATTGCCCTCTTGCTATATTGATGACTAAAGCCCTAGTGAAACAGTGCAAAATGGTTGTCAGCTCAACTGGTTAAATACAAGACCTGTTCATTGTGAAATGTATGTGTTCAAGTCTAATAACTTTGCTCTATATATTTTCTGCTCTGTATGTAATTGTATCTGTTTAAGCTGTTTGGATTGTTAATTGATATAACACAGGGCACCATTGAAAAAGAGACACTGGTCTCAATTGGGATTCCCTGTATAAATAAAGAGGAACATTATAGAGGTAATATGATAGCGAGTATTATGATGGAGAGGAATATAATAGAGGGAATATAATAGAGGGAATATGATAGAGGGAATATGATGGAGGGAATATGATAGAGGGAATATAATGGAGGGGAATATTATAGAGAATGAAAGGAGGAATGTGTGATGCTCTTGAGCAACAAAGGTTGTCTGTTTGGTTATATCAACTGGAAAGACATGGATAAGAAAATGTTCAAACATAATTTTAAACAATACTGTTCTAAAGTCATCTGATATTGATTTCCTTATTTAATAATTTATTAAACTAAAATGCTCAACATCAATGACACCTACTCTTCAATTACATTTTTTGGGCCTATATAATTACACATCCAGCTAATTTCATCCCTTTATGAGCATGCGTACCGTAAAGATAACGTAAGGATCACTCGACTGCAACAGCTCTGGTTGATTTAATCGATCAATGGCTCAGGTCACTTGACCAAGATAAACTTGTGGATGAGCTGCTTCTTGATTTTAGTGCTGCATTTGACCTTGTTGATCATATGGCTAATAGCTGAGGCCATTGAAGAGAGATGTTTTCTTGAACCCTCATTTCTTTTTTGGAACTTTGTTACTGAGGTGACATAGACTATTGAAGACTTGTTTTACTGTAGTAAGGTAGCCTATGTATTTTATTGATGATGATGATGATGATGATGATGATGATGATGATGATGATGAATATTGACATTAGTGGTAGGCTGAGATCGAACAAACAACCTAAGTAAGCCTGGCTGCTATTTATGATATCTAAAACATATTGACTTTTAATTAGGCAAAACACATGTCGTTTGAATAGTCAACCATTTGATATGAGTTACAGCATATTTCTTTTAATAAAAAATTAGGTTATATGGATTCATTGTATATATTAGGTATGACTGTGCTGCATAGGTACAAAAAATCTAAAATAAATAAACGAAATTGTGCCAGCATTTGATTACACATGAAAGCTGCTCTGGGTAACCATGGCAATGGGGACTCCATTGTGACATCACAAGATTCCGATTCTGGAAGGTTACCTGTTGCACAGACAAACTGAACAGTGCAAAGAGACTGATTCAACTAACCACTGACAGATTATTAATGTCCTATTTCATTAGTGAGAGAACACACTGCTTACTTCAGAGGTAGGTTGTAATATAACTAATTGTGAATGTGTTTCAGTAGTATAACTTATTTTCAAATTACTTGTGTATGAATGTGACATTTTAAGTAGACCTAACATGACTAGTGAAACTGTTGAAGAGAGATAGTTTGCTTGAGTCCTTTTTTTGTGAGAAACTGCTTCATCCTGACATCTGAGATGTCATGTTACAATTGTAGTGAGCCAGCCTAATGGCTAATGCATTCTATTGATGACAGAAAAAAAAACCCTCTCTCTGTGTTAATCACCAACATATGTTGTAATCAATTATCTCAATAAATATGTACCAAAAGAGTAGGTTGTGTAAAAAAAAGTATGCCTACCTAATTTGTAGCTGATTCATTTCTAATGAGAATAATATGTTCTTAATTGAATGGACATCCATTTCAAATGGTTGAATTGATAGACGTCTTTAAATTGAGGTGCACTCAGGGGCACTCAAAGAGAAGACTGGCGTTTTTACCTCCTTGGTTTTTAAAATAGATGAAACTGTACAAGTTAGGTCCTGCATGGATATAGAGTCATTTTCTACCCAAAACACAGTGTTTTCAAGGATATGATGGAACTGATTAGTGTGGTTTGTGAGAACCAGGCCCAATATGGAGTAGAGCTACATGAGGGGTTGAATAAGGCTCAATAGTAAGGTACAGAAAGAGCCTGAAGTTTGCTTTTTAAAGTCTGTGTTGTGCTTTTTCATCTCCAATGGCAACGCCTTGCATCACAATGATGATGTCATAAAGGATGTTGTTCACGAAATGATAAGAACAGCCAAAATCGATTCATTTGAACTTGGTCGCTTTTCCAGTAGCCAACTTTTTACTAGTAATTCAGATAGGCCTATTGCGTAAACATATCTGGAGCAGGATTCTCACTTGCTTAATTGTAAGTAGCTGGGAAGAAAACGTGTGCACATTGTAAAGAGATGCATTATTATTTGGTTAGCAACACCCACTTACTACAACGTTATGTATTTTCCAAAGTTATTTTTAGCTAAGAGGAAGACATGGAGGGTTCAACGCTGACACAGAGGGGTGAGTGTCGGTTGGAGGAAAGGGCGATCCAGACAGACTACGTGATGGAGCTGGGAGCCAGGTTGGCTCTGGTTTTGCAGATCCAGAAGGATCAGGAGAAGAAGATGAAGAGGATTTGGTTCAAGACGAGGAAAATGCCAAGACTGATTGAGGAGGTAACAAGACCAACTTTGACAAAGTCGACTAGAGTTCTATTTAACAATATTAATTAAAGCAAATATACGTTATTGTAAGGGCAAAATGTTCCATGTGCCATGGAATGTAAGCTAACAATGTTTTGTCCTTATTTCTTTTTGTATTAGGCTACACCATCAAATCAAATCAAATTGTATTGGTCACATGCCCCGAATACAACAGGTGCAGACATTAAAGTGAAATGCTTACTTACAGCCCTTAACCAACAGTGCATTTATTTTAAACAAAAATAGTAAAAATAAAACAACAAAAAAAAGTGTTGAGAAAAAAAAGAGCAGAAGTAAAATAAAGTGACAGTAGGGAGGCTATATATACAGGGGGGTACCGTTGCAGAGTCAATGTGTGGGGGCACCGGCTAGTTGAGGTAGTTGAGGTAATATGTACATGTGGGTAGAGTTAAAGTGACTATGCATAAATAATTAACAGAGTAGCAGCAGCGTAAAAAGGATGGGGTGGGGGGGCAGTGCAAATAGTCCGGGTAGCCATGATTAGCTCTTCAGGAGTCTTATGGCTTGGGGGTAGAAGCTGTTGAGAAGTCTTTTGGACCTAGACTTGGCACTCCGGTACCGCTTGCCGTGCGGTAGCAGAGAGAACAGTCTATGACTAGGGTGGCTGGAGTTTTTGACAATTTTGAGGGCCTTCCTCTGAAACCGCCTGGTATAGAGGTCCTGGATGGCAGGATGCTTTGCCCCAGTGATGTACTGGGCCGTACGCACTACCCTCTGTAGTGCCTTGCGGTCGGAGGCCAAGCAGTTGCCATACCAGGCGGTGATGCAACCAGTCAGGATGCTCTCGATGGTGCAGCTGTAGAATTTTTAGAGGATCTGAGGACCCATGCCAAATCTTTTCAGTCTCCTGAGGGGGAATAGGCTTTGTCGTGCCCTCTTCACAACTGTCTTGGTGTGTTTGGACCATGATAGTTCGTTGGTGATGTGGACACCAAGGAACTTGAAGCTCTCAACCTGTTCCACTACAGCCCCGTCGCTGAGAATGGGGGCGTGCTCAGTCCTCTTTTTTTTCCTGTAGTCCACAATCATCTCCTTTGTCTTGGTCAGGTTGAGGGAGAGGTTGTTGTCCTGGCACCACACGACCAGATCTCTGACCTCCTCCCTATAGGCCGTCTCATCGTTGTCGGTGATCAGGCCTACCACTGTTGTGTCGTCGGCAAACTTAATGATGGTGTTGGAGTCGTGCCTGGCCATGCAGTCATGGGTGAACAGAGAGTACAGGAGGGGACTGAGCACGCACCCCTGAGGGGCCCCCGTGTTGAGGATCAGTGTGGCAGATGTGTTGTTACCTACCCTTACCACCTGGGGGCGGCCCGTCAGGAAGTCCAGGATCCAGTTGCAGAGGGAGGTGTTTAGTCCCAGGATCCTTAGCTTAGTGATGAGCTTAGAGGGCACTATGTTGTTGAATGCTGATTTGTAGTCAATGAATAGCATTCTCACGTAGGTGTTCCTCTTGTCCAGGTGGATAAGGGCAGTGTGGAGTGCAATAGAGATTTCATCATCTGTGGATCTGTTGGGGCGGTGTGCAAATTGGAGTGGGTCTAGGGTTTCTGGGATAATGCTGTTGATGTGAGCCATGACCAGCCTTTCAAAGCACTTCATGGCTACAGACGTCAGTGCTACCGGTCGGTAGTAATTTAGGCAGGTTATCTTAGAGGCCTTGGGCACGGGGACTATGGTGGTCTGCTTGAAACATGTTGGTATTACAGACTCAGTCAGGGACATGTTGAAAATGTCAATGAAGACACTTGCCAGTTGGTCAGCACATGCTCGGAGTACACGTCCTGCTAATCCGTCTGGCCCTGTGGCCTTGTGAATGTTGACCTGCTTAAAAGTCTTACTCACATCGGCTACGGAGAGCATGATCACATAGTCATCTGGAACAGCTGGTGCTCTCATGCATGCTTCAGTGTTGCTTGCCTCAAAGCGAGTATAGAAGTGGTTTAGCTCATCTGGTAGGCTTGTGTCACTGGGCAGCTCGCGGCTGTGCTTCCCTTTGTAGTCTGTAATAGTTTTCAAGCCCTGCCACATCCGACGAGCGTCAGAGCCAGTGTAGTACGATTCAATCTTAGTCCTGTATTGACTCTTTGCCTGTTTGATGGTTCGTCGGAGGTCATAGCGGGATTTCTTATAAGCGTCCGGGTTAGAGTCCCGTTCCTTGAAAGCGGCAGCTCTACCCTTTAGCTCAGTGCGGATGTTTCCTGTAATCCATGGCTTCTGGTTGGGGTATGTACGTACGGTCACTGTGGGGACGACATCATCGATGCACTTATTGATGAAGCCAGTGACTGATATGGTGTACTCCTCAATGCTGTCTGAAGAATCCCGGAACATGTTCCAGTCTGTGCTAGCAAAACAGTCCTGTAGCTTAGCATCTGCGTCATCTGACCACTTTTTTATTAACCGAGTCACTGGTGCTTCCTGCTTTAGTTTTTGCTTAAAAGCAGGAATCAGGAGGATAGAGTTTTGGTCAGATTTGCCAAATGGAGGGCGAGGGAGAGCTTTGTATGCGTCTCTGTGTGTGGAGTAAAGGTGGTCTAGAGTTTTTTTTTTCCTCTGGTTACACATTTAACATGCTGGTAGAAATTAGGTAGAACGGATTTAAGTTTCCCTGCATTAAAGTCCCCGGCCACTAGGAGCGCTGCATCTGGATGAGCGTTTTCTTGTTGATTTATGGTCTTGTACAACTCATTCAGTGCAATCTTAATGACAGCATTGGTTTGTGGTGGTAAATAGACAGCTATGAAAAATATAGATGAAAACTCTCTTGGTAAATAGTGTGGTCTACAGCTTATCATAAGATACTCTACCTCAGGCGAGCAAAACCTCAAGACTTCCTTAGTTTTGATTTTGTGCACCAGCTGTTGTTTACAAATATACACAGACCGCCACCCCTTGTCTTACCGGAGTCAGCCGTTCTATCCTGCCGATGTAGCGTATAGCCCGCTAGCTGAATGTTATCATTGTCGTCGTTCAGCCACGACTCGGTGAAACATAAGATATTACAGTTTTTAATGTCCCGTTGGTAGAATAACCGTAATATTAAATCATCCAATTTATTTTCAAATGATTGAACGTTGGCTAATAGGATTGATGGAAGAGGCAGTTTACTCGCTCGCCGTCGGATCCTTACAAGGCACCCCGATCTACGTCCACGATATCTCCGTCTCTTCCTCACGCGAATGACGGGGATTTGGGCCTTGTCGGGTGTCTGTATTATATCCATCGCGGCCGCCTCGTTGAAGAAAAAATATTTGTCCAATACGAGGTGAGTAATCGCTGTCCTGATATCCAGAAGGTCTATTTGGTTATAAGAGACGATGGCAGAAACATTATGTACAAAATAAATTACAAATAACGCGGAAAAACACACATAATAGTACAATTGGTTAGAGGGCTGTAAAACGGCAGCCATCTTCTCCGGCGCTGTTCTCATGGCAATGCTTATAACTGTTCTTGTCTAAATGTGTTGTATCGTGTCTGTCTGTTTCAGTGTATTTATGTCCTCAGTTCTTATGGTTGTCTTGTCATAAAAAATAAACAACCGTTCTATCATAGACGTTCATGTCAGGATTATGTGGTTGTCTCACCTAGCTACCTTAAGTTGAATGCACTAACTAACTATAAGTCATTCTGGATAAAAGCGTTTGATAAATGGCTAAAATGTCAAATGTTATGCTGGGTGTGGGGCATGTATTTTTACACTTAGCTGGCCCATTGGCTAGGGGACCCAGGGCTGGGACAGACTGGTGCAGAGCATCTGAGAGGACACTATATATATATATATATCTCTCTCTCTCTCTATATATATATATATATATATATATATATATATATATATATATATATATATCTATATCTCTATATATATCTATATCTCTATATATATATATATATATATATATATATATATATATATATATATATATATATATATATATATGATGTGTAAGTAAATAGCAGAGGTGTGGACTCGAGTCATGTGACTTGGACTCGAGTCAGACTTGAGTCATGAATTTGATGACTTCAGACTCGACTCGACAAAATGTACAAAGACTTGCAACTCGACTTGGACCTCAACATCAATGACTCGTGACTTCACTTGGACTTGCGCCTTATGACTCGAGAAGACTTGCTACTTCCCATGAAAACTGGGGGAAAAAAATTTCACACGGCCGCGCCGCTCTCCGTTTATCTGCATCTGTGAAAAAAATGTGCACCATCCACCTGTATGCATACAGAGAGCGCGCGCTGCCTGCACGTTATCCAATCACTGTAGTCCCACGTTGTTTTGATTCGACAGCATCTAAGCAGGCACATTGCAAGACAACCAATGAAGCAACAACGCGCCAGTTGTCAAAATGATACCGAAGATAGTTTGGTTTGGCTATAAAAATTACGAGGTAGTCGACAAAAAACGAGTTGCAATCTGCAAAACATGCGGATCGAAGATTACAGACGGAGCTGCCACAACGTCCAACTTTGTTCGACACCTGAAGTTGCACAAAGAAAGGTAAGTTTTGAACGAATGCTACGCACCTTATCGGATGTACCGTAACTTACTAGCTAGCTGCTGCATATTTACTGTATCAACGAGACAAACGCACGTCTCCCTTGCTGGTTCATGCTTACAAAAATATGGATTTTTGAACTGCTATTATATGGACATTCTAAAACGCTTTCGTGAAAAACGCTTAACGTTCTTTAATGTACTAAGACAGTGTTATTAAAAGACCAAACTCTGTAAATATCATATTAATAAAGTATACTATGTACAAAACATCAGATGAGCCCAGAATATGAACGCAAACACGTTTAATAACACGTTGCGTTTTCCTCCCATAGAAAACTATTATAAGAAAAGGCTTAACGTGTCTTAATATACTGAGACAGTAATATTAAAAGACCAAACTATAAATATCATATTAATAAAGTATACTAAATGTACAAAACATCAGATGAGGCCAGAATATGAACGCAAACACGTTTAACAACACGTTAAGTGTTTTCCTCCCATAGAAAACCATTATAAGAAAAGGCTTAACATGTCTTATGTAGGCTACTATGTATTCTGGGCTCATCTGATGTTTTGTACATAGTATGCTTTATTAATATGATATTTGCAGAGTTTGGTCTTATAATATTACTGTCTTAGTATATTAAGCATTAAGCAACGTTAAGCGTTTTTCACGTTAAGCGTTTTAGAATTCAGTTTCAGAGTTGCTGGTGTGCTGCCTCATTGAGGTCGTTTATGTAATTTTGGTTAATCACAACTAAGCTGAACTGTCGCTGAAGACAAAATATCACAATTAAACAATGAATGCACCCCCTTTCACAACTCGGATGTAGTTGGTGCATCCCTAAACCCATCCAAGTACAACAGGAAACATAGTAAGACGTATACATTGTAAAGAGGAAAATGATAACACAGTCACAGTAGATCCACCATTAGCCTTCCCTTTTCATATCATGCCCAAACAGCAGACAGCGCATGGACAGAGTGCTACCGTAGTCTACAGTAGGTCTGTGAGGCAGCGCACCACTGGGATATATACAGTATATAATAAAATAATAACGATTATAGTAGTAATGTTCAGAGATGCAATAGATTATTATAGTGCAGTTCTTAACTAATGGGAATATTGTTTAGCTTATTTTTGGTTTAATTTGGTTTACTTTAGTTATTTAATTTATTCAATTATTTTGTTTTTCTATACTTTTCATGCCAACTTGCCATGGCCCCCCTAGAACCCCCTCGCGGCACCCAAGGGTCCCCGTCCCCACTTTGAAAACCACTGCTATAAAGCATATGACTTCAGTTTCTTGAGGGAAAGGGCTTTCTTATGAATTTTGAAGCAGTGAAAATATTCTTAATATTGCATACACTGACACTGAAATGTATTATCGTAAACCGTAGTGTACAATAGGCAATGAATATTAACACAACAACATTGATATGAGTAAAGAGTAGTTTCAAATACAACATGTGTGGCTGTAAAGGATTTTCTGACATCTGTTTCATATTCTTCTCTGTTACAGGTATGAAGAATACCAGATGAACAAAATCATCGTAGATGAACCACAACAGCCTTCAATCTCACAATTCCTTGACACTCGTGTAGGGCGTTACAGCCTGACCCACCCACAGCAGAAGGCCATCTCCAATGCGATACTGTCTGACTTGATTATTGATTGCAATTTCCCTCTGTCTATTGTGGAAAATAAGAGCTTTCGTCACTTTCTGGCTGTGCTGGACAGCAAGTATACCCCAGTATGTCGCTGAACGCTGACCACTAAAACAGAGAGCCTTGCTGAGGAGAGACGGTCAAAGTTAAAAACTCAATTGAGCAACACTGACCATGTTTCAGTCACTGTGGACATTTGGTCTGATCGAAAGATGAGGGGATTCCTTGGTGTCACTGTGCACTGGATGGAGCGAGATGCAGAGAGGGTACAGCTAAAGACTAATCTCTTGGCCTGCAACCGCTTCAAAGGCTCTCACACAGCAGAGCGAATCTGTGACCAATTTGAGGCAATATGTGATGAATACAACATCAAAGCTAAATTGGACTATATAATTAGTGACAATGCTGCTAACATGCGCAAGGCATTTACAGTCTGCTTCCCCAGCGAACAGGAGGAAGATGAAGATGCTGGAGATAATCTTGATGATCCTGAGCTATGGCATGACTTAACCCAAGAAGACCAGCAAACCGTCGATGCTGCTATGGCAAAGAAACAGCGCCTGCAGTGTTTTGCACACACATTGCAGCTGGTTGTGGGAGACGGTTTGAAAGAAACAAAAGCGGCATGTCCTTCTCTCTCCAAGTTATCAAAACTTAGCTCCCTGCTCCACACAAGCACAACGTTTAAAGACATCTTCGATGGTGAATTTGGGGAGCACAGAGGCATCCCTGCTGCAGTGAGCACGAGGTGGAATTCCACACTGCGGCAGGTAAAAGCAGTCCTTCATTGTGATCAGCAAAAGCTCTGCGCAGTTCTTGAGAAGGCCGGGCATAAAGAACTGTCATTCACACCACGAGAGTGGAATCTGCTGAAGGAGTTGGTGGACATCTTAAAACCGTTCGGAGAAGCAACTGATTTGACACAGGGGGAGAAAGTCATTACAATCAGTGCAGTTGTTCCATCCATCTTGTCCCTCAATCACCATCTTGAGAAGCTGAAGCCTCAAGTTCGTTTCCTGAGTGGCCTGGTCAGAGGTCTGCAGGCATCCCTGAAAAAAAGATTTCTTGGGATCTTCATTAATGTAAAAATGGCCCAGTCTCAAGAAGGGATCACTGCCCCCTTTTCAGACACAGTCTACCTGAAAGCAGCTGCCTTGGATCCAGCCTTTTGTCTGCTGTGGATTGAGCCCCATGTGCTGGTCAACCGTGACATCAAGGCAGAGGTGGCACAACGAGTTAAAGGTAAATATTATTGACTTGCAATGCAACTTAAATGCAACGTACAATAATTTGATCTTAATCTGATATAGGATCTAATGTGATATTAATCTGACTTTAACAATAATAAAAAAATTCAGTCTTGAACAGTATCATCAACATCAGAAATAAGGGCTCTTTTGTTTCTGCTGTTGTGACACGTTTTTATTTTTATTTTTAGAATTGATCCTGCAAGATGCTGCAGAGACAGAGCAGCCTGTGCCGGTGCCTGCTGAAGAAGAACTAGAGGACATGGAAGGAGAAGGGCTGTTTGCTGCATACCATAAGAGGCAGAAAAGGGATGTTGGGACCCCACCAGCAGTACAGCTAAGTCACTACATTGACATGGCAGAAGGACAGAATGCCCTTTTGTTCTGGGCACTGAACAGTAAGACTCTTCCTTCACTCTTTCAAGTAGACATCCGAGTCTTGGCAGTGCCTGCTTCTAGTGCTCCAGTGGAGCGAGTTTTCAGCCATGGTGGCATCATTCTGCGTCCCCATCGTGCACAAATGACTGACAGACTTTTGGCCAATTTGATCTTTTGCAAATGCAATGCAGTATAGGGGCCTCCCTCCACCTGTCCACAGCACGCATGCGCGCACACACACTCACTCTCTGCTCATCACCTGTCCACACAGCTCTCTCTCTCCTGTGGTAGGAGTTTCACATGGAGTAAGATCTGTTCATTTGCAGTGCAGGTTCCCACACTGTTTTTACTTCCAGAGCTTTGGTGTTTGTCCTTCCCCGTAAACCATTTTCTCTCTCTCTCTCTCTCTCTCTCTCTCTCTCTCTCTCTCTCTCTCTCTCTCTCTCTCTCTCTCTCTCTCTCTCTCTCTCTCTCTCTCTCTCTCTCTCTCTCTCTCTCTCTCTCTCTCTCTCTCTCTCTCTCTGCATTGTTCTAGTGCAATATGCTGTTCAAATACAAGCATTTTTTTTGTGAAAATTAAATGTTATGTTTTTTGCTGTATTTGATTAATGTTATTGTATAAAAAGGTTTAAATAAATACAAATCTTACAGACATACATGATTTGTATACATTTTATTTCTGTGGTAAGAGGACTTGAAATGACTCGAAACTAAAATGGTAGGACTTTGGACTCGACTTGAGACTTGATGGCTTTGACTTTTGACTCGACTTGGGACTTGCCTCATCTTTGACTCGACTTGACTCGGGACTCGAGGGCAAAGACTTGAGACTTACTTGTGACTTGCATAACAATGACTTTGTCCCACCTCTGGTAAATAGTGCTGACTCATACAGTATGTATGTATGTACTGAATGTGATCACTTTCATCATGTCTGTTTCTTTTCTCACGCAGAATGTGAGAGATGTGAGCAACTGTCCTCTCACTGAGTTTATGGCTCCCTGTATTCACTCCCTCCCACCACTGACTTTCACCAATCAAAGGCCTATACCAACCATGTTGCATCCCCCCTCTCCATTGGCCATACGCGCTCAGGATGCACAGCGGTTCATTGTATTTTCATACTTTGTCCCTGAAACCTGCCAGTCTGCTGAATGCCCAGTTGCCACAGAGGCCACTGCAGATTTATCTACAGGTAAACGAGAGGACCTATGGACAGATATACATCTTTCCTCAATGCTGCATCGATACCTGCCACACTTCTTTGAAGAAGACTCCATGCAGCCACATCAGACAGTAGCGGGCTCCACTGAGGTCTCAGTTGCTCCAGTGGCAATATCTATTGTCAAGAAAGAGGACAGATTATATCCTTACTCCCTCCCACCCCTGGCTCAGCGGTTCATTGGCAATTCATTCAATTTCCTCGAAACCTCCCAGCCTGCTGTTTCAGCCACAGAGTGCCCAGTTGCCACAGAGGCCACTGCTACCACAGCCACTGTCAAGGGAGAGAATCGATGGGCAGCTAGAAGTCTTCCTTCAGTGCTGCCTCCATGCCTGCCAACAGTCTTTGACGATGACTTCATGCCACCAGAGCAGACAGTAGAGGATACCTATGAGGTCTCAGTTGCTACAGAGACCACTGCAGGCACAGCTACTGTTGATTTTGGAGTGTACAGATCAGCAGCTAAATGCCCTGTCCCAATGCTGCCTCCAAGTCTGGCACTTGTCTTTGAAGTTGACTACATACTGCCAGGGGAGGCAGTAGAGGGCACCACCAAGTGTCCAGTTATCAGTGAAACAAACAATGATGTGTCCACTCACCTCAAAGAGGACATGGCAGCTGATCAAAGCCCTCCTGACCCTGCAGCACTGCCTCCAAGCCCGCCATGTATCCGAGACTCTGACCACAAACTGACCGAGGAGACAAAAGAGGATGCCACCGAGTCCTCCGTTACCACAGCGATCACTGCAGGCACATCCATTGTCCAGGGAGAGGACCTGTTGGGTGATAAAAGCCCGGCTCCAATGCTGCCTTCAAAGTTGCCACACAGTCTAGACAATGACCACAAGCAGCCAGAGGAGGCAGTAGAGGACACCACCAAGAGTCAAGTGTCCAGGGAAGCGGCCGTTTCCGTATCCACTCTCCACAATCTGCCAGGGGAGGCAGTAGAGGACACCAACAAGTGTCCAGTTGCCAGGGAAACAGCCGTTTCTGTGTCCACTGTACACACAGAGGAGTTTTTGGCTGATAAAAGTCCTCCTGCACCTGCAACACTGCCTCTAATCCTGACCTGCACCCACAACAATGGCCAAAAACAGCTATGGAAGACAGTTGAGTGCACTACAAAGTGCTCAGTCGACACAGAGGCAACTGTTGCCATTTACACCTGGGATGATAAAAGTCCTCCAGGTCTGCAATGCATTCACAACAACAATGACCACAAGCAGCCAGAGGAGACAGTTGAGGACACCACAGAGTGCTCAGTTAACACAGAGGCAAGTGCAGTTGCATCCACTGTCAAGAGAGAGGAACTGATGAGTGATAAAAGCCCTGTCCTAGCACTTCCTCCAAGCCTGGCATGCATCCATGACAAGGACCACAAGCAGCCAGAGCAGAAAGGGAAGGGCACTAGTGAAGAGGTGGATCGCTGCCCTCATGCTCACCAGCTGGTCCCAGATGCTAACTTAACTCTGGCAACCCCTCTGCTCTGCATGGCCACTAAGATGCCTGTTAGAGTGAGAGCCTCCATATGCAGGTCAGAGGATGAAGAACCCAAGCCCTGGACGCTGGAAGAGGCAAAGGTAGGTGTCCTATTTTACACTACTACTCTACAGGGTTGGGGGTCTGTTCCATTTCAATTCAAAGCATTGAATTAAGTACTTCCTGAATTGACTGGAATTGAAATGGAATTGACCCCAACCCTGCTACTCTATGCTCATAGTATAAAACATCACCCCTTACTAGGGTTAACATTTGTATTACGTTTGGTGTGGACCCAGGAAGAACATCTATGGCTATTATAAAATCGGTTTGGGATACAAATAAACAAGTTACCTGAATTACTGTCCTCTAAATTGTGTGCCCCATGAGGCCATCAATGTATGTTGATCACTCAAATGTGTATTGAATGTGCCAAATTGGAACAATATTACATCTAGAGTCAATGTCTTCCTGTTAGGATTATTGGACAGGCATTGACATTGAGAGTGAAGAGAGGAGCGTCAAGGAGGAGGTGAGCCCTAGGGAGGGTTTGAAGCGTGAGGAGGACCGTGCCCATTCCAAGAGCTCCAATGGGACGGTTTCATCAGAGAGAGCAGAGACCATCCTGGGAAGAGTGGGCTTTCTGGCCATGAACCTCAAGCAGAAAGTCACGTTTTTAAAGATGGAGGAAAAAGAGAAAAATAAGGAACTGAATAAGAAGTTGAAAGATGACGAGAAAGAGAGAAAGGAGATGAAGGCGAGAGAGAAAGGGCAAAAGAAAGCCATGAAGACTGAGAAAAAGAGGGACAAGTTAGAACAGAAAAAGAGAGAGAAGGAAAGAAAAGAGAAGGAAAAGGCAGAGAAAAAGAGGTTAGAGGGGCTGATTAAGATACACAATGCCATGATGAAAGACAGGATTAAGAAAGAGAAGAAGTGGTCTGAGGAGCTGAAAAAGAGAGAGAAAGCTCAAGCTGAGCTCCTGGAGATGGAGCGAAAGATTAAAAAAAAGGAGGAGAAGAAGAGAGAAAAGAGGAGGAAAGAGGAGAGGAAGAGACTGGAGAAGAGGGAAAAGAGGGAGCCAGCTGGAGGTGGAACTGAGAGGGTGATAGAAGAGCAGGGAAGGCTTAGTCAAATGATCTACTGTTGTCTGGAGTAATGCAGGTGTTGGTGACCTAAAGAGACTGCAAATAGCACAAAATAAGGCAGCAAGAAAGGGTCTGCAATGTGGTTATGAGATGTTCTCCATAGAATTACATAATGCACTCGAATGGCCGACTGTCAAGGAAATGATAAAAAAAACACACAAATTTTTTTTTTTCATAAAATGTACTGAAAGACCAACCGCCAAATGTGATTAACTGGATATGATCAAAGACGACTCGTAAAGGTAATAGGAATCTGGATCTGTTTCCTTTTCTTTTTACCTTGCTTTTGTTATTATATATATATTTTTTTGTTTTCTTTTTACATTTCGTAAAATGTAATAATTACAAAAACATTTCATTTTAATTTCAATTTAGTAACAAACTGAATCATTCAAATAATTATTAGTATTTGTCTAATCATATTTTTTGCCTTTGAAGCTTAATATTTTGTAATATAATGTATGACTGACATGAGGGTAATCAAAGGGAGAGAGATAAGGGTAACAATGAAGACTTCTTCCATTACTAAGTGATGAGTGGAAGTGTACAGTGCCCTCCTGAATTATTGGCACCAGAAGGAAATGTGAACAAAAAAGGCTGTGAAAACATGTTATTGTGGTCTATCAGCTTGATCTTACACTCAAAATATAATATGAATCTACCCTTTAATTGAGTAAAAATTGTTCAAATAAAAAAATAATCGTCATCAACAAATCATTATTTTATTCAAAAACATGCGTGTCACAATTATTGGCTGCCCTATAAATTATTTTGAACAAAATCTAATTGAGTGCATTTGTAAAGTATTCAGACCCCTTGACTTTTTCCACACTTTGTCTTATTCTAAAATTGATTAAATTGTTTTTTTTCCTCATCAATCTACACACAATACCCCATAATGACAAAGTGAGAACAGGTTTTTAGACTTTTTTTTTATAAATGTATTAAAAATAACAAATGGAAATATCACATTTACATAAGTATTCAGACCCTTTACTCAGTACTTTGTTGAAGCACCTTTGGCAGCGATTACAGCCTCGAGTCTTCTTGGATATGACGCTACAAGCTTGGCACACCTGTATTTGAGGAGTTTCTCCCATTCTTCTCTGCAGATCCTCTCAAGCTCTCTCAGGTTGGATAGGGCATGTCGCTGCACAGCTATTTTCAGGTCTCTCCAGAGATGTTAGATCGGGTTCAAGTCCGGTTTCTGGCTGGGCCACTCAAGGACATTCATAGACTTGTCCCGAAGCCACTCCTGAGTTGTCTTGGCTGTGTGCTTAGGGTCGTTGTCCTGTTGGAAGGTGAACCTTAGCCCCAGTCTGAGGTCCTGAGCGCTCTGGAGCAGGTTTTCATCAAGGATTTCTCTGTACATTGCTCTGTTCATCTTTCCCTTGATCCTGACTAGTCTCCAAATCAAATCAAATCAAATTGTATTTGTCATGTGCCGAATACAACAGGTGTAGACCTTACCGTGAAATGCTTACTTACAAGCCCTTAACCAACAATGCAGTTCAAGAAATAGAGTTAAGAAAATATTTACTAAATACACTAAAGTAAAAAAAAATAAAAATATTAACACAATAAAATAATAACGAGGCTATATACAAGGGGTACCGGTACCGAGTCAATGTGTGGGGGTACAGGTTAGTTGAGGTAATTTGTACATTTAGGTAGGGGTAAAGTAACTATGCATAGATAATAAACAGCGAGTAGCAGCAGTGTAAAAACAAAGGGGGGAGGTGTCAATGTAAATAGTCTGGGTGGCCATTTGATTAATTGTTCAGCAGTCTTATGGCTTGGGGGTAGAAGCTGTTAAGGAGCCTTTTGGACCTAGACTTGGCACTCTGGTACCGCTTGCTGTGCGGTAGCAGAGAGAACAGTCTATGACTTGGGTGACTGGAGTCTTTGACAATTTTTTGGGCCTCCCTTCTGACACCGCCTAGTATATAGGTCCTGGATGGCAGGAAGCTTGGCCCCAGTGATGTACTGGGCCGTACGCACTACCCTCTGTAGCGCCTTACGGTCGGATGCCGAGCAGTTGCCATACCAGGCGGTGATGCAACCGGTCAGGATGCTCTCGATGGTGCAGCTGTATAACTTTTTGAGGATCTTGGGACCAATGTCAAATCTTTTCAGTCTCCTGAGGTGGAAAAGGCGTTGTCGTGCCCTCTTCACGACTGTCTTGGTGTGTTTGGACCATGATAGTTTGTTGGTGATGTGGACACCAATGAACTTGAAACTCTCGACCCACTCCACTACAGCCCCGTCGAAGTGAATGGGTCGTGTTCCCAGTCCCTGTCCCTGAAAATCCTCCCCACAGCATGATGCTGCCACCACCATGCTTCACCGTAGGGATGGTGCCAGGTTTCCTCCAAACGTGATCTCATCCCAGGTAAGAGGGGGAGTGGCAGCAGCAGCAGGTTCTCCCCATGTGAGCTGAGTCCAGTGGACCAGTCCTGTATCCCCCCTCCCAGACAGCGACAGTGGTCTGAACCATGGCTAGCTATCCACAATCTGGCTTGACTAAACAAGGTCTACCAAGAGGGAAGGAGGGAGAGGAAGGTAGAGGAAGAGAAAGAGGGAGGAGAGGAAGGAGGAAAGAGAGAAAAGGGGTTCTCTCCATCACGACTGTAAGAAGGAAAGGAGGGAAAAGGCCGAGCAAGAGGAAGAGGAAGAGGTGGAAGATGACAAGGAGAGTTGATCTGTCCATCACTACCATAAGGAGATCTCTTCTGGGGGCTCTTGTTCTCTCCTCTTTCCCACAGAGGAGCACCTTTCGCAGGCAGCCCAGAGCAGACTCTCCAACGACGGTGGATTGTGCGATAGACCTCCAGGTAGGCGCTGCGCTTCCACGTAGTCACGTGTATCCTCTGTCTCAGGAGGAGACGGCCGCTATGGAGACCTACATCACAGAATCTTTGAGACAGGGGTACATACGGCCGTCTACTTCCCCTGCGTTTCTTTTTTGTGAAGAAGAAGGATGGGGGTTTACGCCCGTGTATTGATTACCATGGTCTAAATCAGATCACCATCAAATACAGCTATCCTCTCCCTCTGATTGCTAGTATGACGGAGTCATTGCACGGGGCGTGATTCTTCACAAAATTGGATCTCAGGAGCGCGTACAACCTGGTGCGCATTAGGGAGGGAGATGAGTGGAAGACAGCATTCAGTACCACCTCGGGTCACTATGAGTACCTCGTCATGCCATACGGGTTAATGAATGCTCCTTCAGTCTTCCAATCATTTGTGGACAATATTTTCCGGGACTTGCATGGACATGGTGTTGTGGTATATATTGATGACATTCTAATATACTCCGGTACACGAGCCGAGCATGTGTCCCTGGTGCGTCGAGTGCTTGGTAGACTGTTGGAGCATGACCTGTATGCGAAGGCGGAGAAATGTCTGTTCTTTCAGGAGTCCATCTCCTTCCTGGGACATCGGTTGTCCGCATCAGGGGTAGAGATGGAGATTGACCGCGTTTCTGCCGTGCGTAATTGGCAGACTCCCACCACGGTAAAGGAGGTGCAGCGCTTCTTGGGTTTTGCCAATTACTACCGGAGGTTTATCCGGGGCTTTGGACAGGTAGCAGCTCCCATTACCTCTCTGCTAAAGGGGGGTCCGGTGCGCCTGCAGTGGTCAGCTGAGGCGGACAAGGCGTTTAAACGTCTGAAGGACTTGTTTACCTCGGCTCCGGTGCTGGTGCATCCGGATCCCTCTTTGGCATTTCAGGTGGAGGTGGATGCTTCCGAGGCTGAGATCGGCGCTGTGCTGTCTCAGCGCTCGGGTACGCCACCTAAACTCTGCCCCTGTGCTTTCTATTCTAAGAAGCTCAGTCCGGCGGAGCACAATTATGATGTGGGGGATAGGGAGCTGCTGGCTGTGGTTCAAGCCCTGAAGGTGTGGAGACATTGGCTTGAGGGGGCTAAACACCCTTTTCTCATTCTGACTGACCATCGTAACCTGGAGTACATCCGGGCAGCGAGGAGGCTGAATCCTCGCCAGGCAAGGTGGTCAATGTTTCTTTCCCGCTTTGTATTTAAGCTCACCTATAGACCAGGGTCCCAGAACGCTAAGGCAGACGCCCTGTCCCGACTATATGACACAGAGGAGAGGTCCATTGAGCCCACTCCCATACTCCCGGAGTCTTGCTTAGTGGCACCGGTGGTGTGGGAGGTGGATGCGGAAATCGAGCGGGCGTTACGTTCCGACCCTTCTCCTCCACAGTGTCCGGAGGGTCGGAGGTACGTGCCGCTCGAGGTTCGCGACCGTTTGATATACTGGGCTCACATGTCACCCTCCTCTGGTCATCCGGGTATTGGTCGGACAGTGCACTGCCTTAGTGAGAAGTACTGGTGGCCAACCTTAGCTAAGGACGTGAGGGTTTATGTTTCCTCCTGCTCGGTGTGCGCCCAGTGTAAGGCACCTAGACACCTGCCCAGGGGGAAGTTACAACCCCTACCCGTTCCACAACGGCCGTGGTCTCACCTGTCGTTGGATTTTGTCACGGACCTTCCTCCCTCCCAGGGGAACACTACGATCTTGGTCATTGTGGATCGGTTTTCTAAAGCCTGCCATCTCATTCCCCTGCCAGGTCTCCCTACTGCCCTACAAACTGCTGAGGCCCTGTTTACACACGTCTTCCGGCACTATGGGGTGCCTGAGGATATAGTGTCTGATCGGGGTCCCCAGTTCACCTCTAGAGTCTGGAGGGCATTTATGGAACGTCTGGGGGTCTCGATTAGCCTTACATCAGGTTTTCACCCCGAGAGTAATGGGCAGGTGGAGAGAGTTAACCAGGATGTGGGTAGGTTTCTGAGGTCATATTGCCAGGACCGGCAAGAGGAGTGGTTGGGATATATTCCCTGGGCAGAGATAGCCCAAAACTCCCTCCGCCATTCGTCCACTAACCTTACGCCTTTCCAGTGTGTGTTAGGTTAAAAGCCGGTTCTGGCTCCTTGGCATCAGAGCCAGACCGAAGCCCCTGCGGTGGACGAGTGGTTTCGGTGCTCGGAAGAAACTTGGAACGCTGCGCATGTCCATCTGCAGCGGGCCATCAGGCGGCAAAAGGCGAGCGCCGATCGCCACCGCAGTGAGGCTCCGGTGTATGCACCGGGAGACCGGGTCTGGCTCTCGACCCGAAACCTGCCCCTTCGCCTGCCCTGCCGGAAGCTGGGTCGGCGGTTTGTGGGGCCCTTTAAAGTCCTGAGGAAATTGAACGAGGTATGTTATAGGTTACAACTGCCCATTAATTACCGCATTAACCCCTCGTTCCATGTGTCTCTCCTCAGGCCGGTGGTGGCTGGTCCACTACAGGAGAGTGAGGTACGAGAGGCTCCTCCGCCCCCGTTGGACATCGAGGGGGCTCCGGCGTACTCAGTCCGTTCCATCTTGGATTTGAGGCGTCGGATGGGGGGCCTGCAGTATCTCGTGGAGTGGGAGGGGTACGGTCCGGAGGAACGGTGCTGGGTCCCCAGGAGGGACATTCTAGATCCCTCCATGTTGAGGGACTTCCACCGGAGTCATCCGACTCGCCCTGCTCCACGTCCTCCTGGCCGTCCCCGAGGCCGGGGTCGGCGCATGGCTGGAGCCGTGCGTAAAGGGGGGGGGGTACTGTCACGGAATCAGCCGAGGCTGCTCCTCCTCCTTGCTCGTGCAAGCTTCGGCGTTCGTCGACCCCGGAGTACTAGCTGCCACCGATCTATGTTTCGGTGTTTGACTTGTTTTGTCCTGATTGTGTACACCTGTTCCCCATTATGTTGTATTGTATTCCCTATTTAACCCTCTGTCGTTCATTGTGTGTTGTGTGTTATTGTTTTCGTCATCGGCAGTGTTCGTGTGCGGGTTGTTTATTCCTCCTTATGTGGAGATTGTTTTTTCTACTCTGGTTACTTTCGAGTAAAGTACATTTCCAGTAAGCTCTGTGTCCTGCATTTGACTTCGCCTAACGCATTTCACCCTCGCATTCTGACAACATGTAGGTAGGGGTAAAGTAACTATGAATAGATAATAAACAGCGAGTAGCAGCAGTGTAAAAACAAAGGGGGGAGGTGTCAATGTAAATAGTCCGGGTGGCCATTTGATTAATTGTTCAGCAGTCTTATGGCTTGGGGGTAGAAGCTGTTAAGGAGCCTTTTGGACCTACTCTTGGCCCTCTTGTACCGCTTGCTGTGCGGTAGCAGAGAGAACAGTCTATGACTTGGGTGACTGGAGTCTTTGACAATTTTTTGACACCGCCTAGTATATAGGTCCTGGATGGTAGGAAGCTTGGCCCCAGTGATGTACTGGCCGTACACACTACCCTCTGTAGCGCCTTACGGTCGGATGCCGAGCAGTTGCCATACCAGGCAGGATGCTTTCGATGGTGCAGCTGTAGAACATTTTGAGGATCTTGGGACCAATGCCAAATCTTTTCAGTCTCCTGAGGTGGAAAAGACGTTGTCGTGCCCTCTTCACGACTGTCTTGGTGTGTTTGGACCATGATAGTTTGTTGGTGACGTGGACACCAAGGAACTTCAAACTCTCAACCCGCTCCACTACAGTCCCGTTGATGTGAATGGGGCGTGTTCCCAGTCCCTGTCCCTGAAAATCCTCCCCACAGCATGATGCTGCCACCACCATGCTTCACCGTAGGGATGGTGCCAGGTTTCCTCCAAACGTGATCTCATCCCAGGTAAGAGGGGGAGTGGCAGCAGCAGGTTCTCCCCATGTGAGCTGAGTCCAGTGGACCAGTCCTGTATCCCCCCTCCCAGACAGCGACAGTGGTCTGAACCATGGCTAGCTATCCACAATCTGGCTCGACTAAACAAGGTTTACCAAGAGGGAAGGAGGGAGAGGTAGGTAGAGGAAGAGAAAGCGGGAGGAGAGGAAGGAGGAAAGGGAGAAAAGGGTTCTCTCCATCACGACTGTAAGAAGGAAAGGAGGGAGAAGGCGAGGAAGAGGTGGAAGATGACAAGGAGAGTTGATCTGTCCATCACTACCATAAGGAGATCTCTTCTGGGGGCTCTTGTTCTCTCCTCTTTCCCACAGAGGAGCACCTTTCACAGGCAGCCCAGAGCAGACTATCCCCTGAGAGAAGGCTAGCCCCTGGAGGTTTCACCTTGGATTTATACAGAGAACCCCCCAGTACTCAAATTGCTTTACATTGTAGAGGGGGATCTAATCTCATTGGAGGCGACCCAATGACCCAGAAATGCTCCGTGGACAGACTTCCTCCCTGCTCCCCGTCTCGCTGGCAGGGGGCTCGTAGGAACACCCTCCCCTCCTTGACTCCAGCTCCACCCCTTCTTCACCTGCCCCCCTTATCATGTTATTAGTCTCACCTACAGGTCCCGCCCCCTGGCCTACCTGTTGCAGGTGTAAGTATGGTGTGTCGGACACAGCTGCCCTCCCCCTCCTCCCCCTCCTCTCCCTCCTCCCCTCTTTCTCCCACTCCCCCCCATCTCTCGCGCTCTCTCCTCCTCCCCCTCTCTTCCCTTTAAAGCAATACTTAGACCAGGCTTTCTGCCTCCTCTACCCCTCTCCACCTCCTCTTCCATTCCTACTCTCTTTCTCTCCACCTCCTCCTCCTCCTCCTTTGTTCCCCCTCTCCCGCCCTCCAGTGAGAGCCGCTGAGAGGGCGAGGAGGAGAGGAGGAGGAATAGAGGAAGAACAGAGGAGACAAGGGGGAGAGGAGGAGAGGAGGAGAGGGAGTGAGACACTATGTTAGCTGTTGTGGTGTGATATGTGTAGTTACTTGTAATAACCACTAGAGCAAGCTGGACACTTATTTGGTGATTGCTGACCTCAATGTGTGCATCAACAGTCTAAAGCAGTCATCTCCAATCCAAAGAATTATTTGGAATAATTAGTATATTAGACATTTCCTATTTATACTGTATGTATAATAAAACCCATCCTTTATTCACTTGTGTTTTAGCTTTTTCCCTACACCCACACTGAAAGTTGTCACTGACACTGAACTTTAGTCTGTCTTGCTTTATGATAGTCACATGCCTCTACCTTTACAAGAAGTCTGTCAGTATTCTTCATGAGGGCTTTAAAGCTAATGTTAATTTGACTGCGTACTTCAAGAACATACATGTATTTTCCAAGACAGACCTGTTACTGGCTGTGTCTGAATATCCATTCTAGCGTAATACTTACTTAAACTGCATACTAATTTCGCCTTTGATCTAGTATAATTCACTCTTATTTTCTGACTCACTTGTTTGGCAACAGCTGATAGTCAGATAAATTGAAGCGCTGTACCGAAATGAACGAATGACGGGAGTCAATGCAATCGCGCATTAGATGATGCATTCTTAGTACTATTGCAGCGTTCACGTGCTAGTCGGAACTTGGAAACCCGGACATTTCAGACTTGCTTACTGGTTGTAGTTATACACGTGCCGCATTCAACGAATCAACAAGTCGGACATTTCAGAGTTTCCTAGGTCCGACTAGCATGTGAACGCGGCATAATTTCTAAATTTCACATACTAACTAAATGTTTTTTTATACTATTTAGTACTCTAATATGGGTATTCGGACACTGCCTCTTTGTCTCTCACACACTGAGCATGAGCACAGTCATTATGGCCACAGCTTCCTCTGACCCTGCAGACCACCTGTGCTGTTCCATCTGCACAGACATCTACACTGAGCCTGTGTCTCTAAGCTATCAGCAAACCTTCTGCAAGAGATGCCTCCAAGACAGCCTGAATGCTGGACACCAACTCTGTCAAGTGGGCAGGGCTCTGGTCAGGGACAGAATCTTCCAGATCAACAGACTGATCAGGAACGTGGCCTACCAGCTGAAACTGGAGGAAGATGCTAAAAGACAGAGAGCTACAGCCGAGAGAGGAAACAGTAGAGAGATGAATGTTGTGAACATGGAGAGGCTCTGAAGCTGTTCTGTGAGACGGACAGTAAGCTGATCTCTGTGATCTGCAGAGATGGGTGAGACGACAGAGGACACACAATCAAACCTATAAGAGAAGCACATGAGGATCTGAAAAAAGAGGTAGCCTCAGATTTATGCTACTTCAAGAAGGACATTAGTGTGCTGGAATACTCAAGAGATGAGCAGCAAAGAGAAATGTCTCAAGCAAAAGAGACGTCAGATCATCTCAAAGTCCAGATCAGGTTGCTTGGTTGACAAGGAGATAGTACTTGCCAGGCTGGAGGAACAGCTAAAGGAGAAGAGAGTTAAAACGGCCTCTCTTCAGTCTGAGCTGGACCTCACTGAGTCCAGAGACTTCCTGCTCTAGTGGATGGAGAGGGGCTGCACTGAGATGAGGGAGAGGAGGAAGGAGGAGGAGTGGGTGGAGAGGAATATGATAGAGAGGAATATGATAGAGGGATTAGGATAGAGGGGAATATGATAGAGGGAATATATTGAGAGGAATGTGACAGAGAGGATTTGTTTCATTAGATCACTTTAAGACTTAAAACCTCTTAGGCTGACAGTCCCCGAAATCGGGCGCTAGAATTTCTTTAAAGAATATGTAAATGTTTACATGACTTATTTGATTGATTTCCCACCGTTTTATATTTCAGAAGACATCCATCCAGACCTTCCTAGAACCACGTAAACGTCCTCTGTCGAATAAACTTGTATTTGCCTCCCTCTGGTGGTCGGCTGCATCATTACATCCATTTATATCACTTGACTGCAACGTTAAGTCAAAGGGGCGTTCCAGGAAAAACATTTATCCAGCTTGACTGCTTCACGGCACAGACATGGCAAAGCAATCACTGAATTTTCGAGCAGGCAGAGCTAAATAAATAACTTTCATAGCTCTACTATAAAGAATGCGACCTACACACTTCCTTAAACCTAAAATAAGTCAAGAAGTAATTTTGTGTGGAAGTCAAACATTTGTTCAGAACGACAAAATCGAGACCTTTACATAGCCCTTCTCCCATTGTCTATAGGCGGGATGCACACTGGTTAAATGGCCCAAATGTTAATTTAGACATTCACAAATTTAACAGATTTTGACTATCACTAATGTCATGAAATGTTTGGCAAAGTAGTAAAGAAGGTTGTATTATACTTTTCTTGTGTACTAGATCATATGGTTTGAAAAGTTTTTTTTTTTTTTTTTCTCAGACATAAATGAACAATTCCAGGTGAAATCTAAAGGTCATAGCTTCCTGGGGGAGGGACACCACTACATTAATAAAATATTGCCCTCTTGCTAGATTGATGACTAAAGCCCTAGTGAAACAGTGCAAAATGGTTGTCAGCTCAACTGGTTAAATACAAGACCTGTTCATTGTGAAATGTATGTGTTCAAGTCTAATAATTTTGCTCTATATATTTTATGCTCTGTATGTAATTGTATCTGTTTAAGCTGTTTGGATTGTTAATTGATATAACACAGGGCACCATTGAAAAAGAGACACTGGTCTCAATTGGGATTCCCTGTATAAATAAAGAGGAACATGATAGAGGTAATATGATAGCGAGTATTATGATGTAGTGGAATATGATGGAGAGGAATATAATAGAGGGAATATGATAGAGGGAATATGATAGAGGAATGTGATGGAGGGGAATTTTATAGAGAATGAATGGAGGAATGTGTGACGCTCTTGAGCAACAAAGGTTGTCTGTTTGGTTATATCAACTGGAAAGACATGGATAAGAAAATTTTCAAACATATTTTTAAACAATGGGCGCTGTTGGCAGGTCTACAAATACTGTTCTATAGTTAGCTGATATTGATTTCCTTATTTAATAATTTATTAAACTAAAATGCTAAACATCAATGACACCTACTCTTCAATTACATTTTTTGGGTCTATATAATTACACATCCAGCTAATTTTATCCCTCTATGAGCATGCGTACCGTAAAGATACCGTAAGGATCACTCGACTGCAACAGCTCTGGTTGATTTAATCGATCAATGGCTCAGGTCTCTTGACCAAGATAAACTTGTGGATGAGCTGCTTCTTGATTTTAGTGCTGCATTTGACCTTGTTGATCATATGGCTAATAGCTGAGGCCATTGAAGAGAGATGTTTTCTTGAACCCTCATTTCTTTTTTGGAACTTTGTTACTGAGGTGACATAGACTATGGAAGACTTGTTTTACTGTAGTAAGGTAGCCTATGTATTTTATTGATAATGATGATGATGATGATGATGATGATGATGATGAATAATATTGACATTAGTGGTAGGCTGAGATCGAACAAACAACCTAAGTAAGCCTGGCTGCTATTTATGATATCTAAAACATATTGACTTTTAATTAGGCAAAACACATGTCGTTTGAATGGTCAACCATTTGATATGAGTTACAGCATTTTATTTTAATAAAAAATGTGGTTATATGGATTCATTGTATATATTAGGTATGACTGTGCTGCATAGGTACAAAAAATCTAAAATAAATAAACTAAATTGTGCCAGCATTTGATTACACATGAAAGCTGCTGTGGGTAACCATGGCAATGGGGACTCCATTGTGACATCACAAGATTCTGATTCTGGAAGGCTACCTGTTGCACAGACAAACTGAACAGTGCAAAGAGACTGATTCAAATAACCACTGACCGATTATTAATGTCCTATTTCATTAGTGAGAGAACACACTGCTTACTTCAGAGGTAGGTTGTAATATAACTTATTGTGAATGTGTTTCAGTATTATAACTTACTTTCAAATTACTTGTGTATGAATGTGACATTTTAAGTAGACCTAACATGACTAGTGAAACTGTTGAAGAGAGATAGTTTGCTTGAGTCCTCTTTTTGTGAGAAAATGCTTCATCCTGACACCTGAGATGTCATGTTACAATTGTAGTGAGCCAGCCTAATGGCTAATGCATTCTATTGATGACAGAAAAAAATACCTCTCTCTGTGTTAATCACCAACATATGTTGTAATCAATTATCTCAATAAATATGTACCAAAAGAGTAGGTTGTGTAAAAAAACAAGTATGCCTACCTAATTTGTAGTTGATTCATTTCTAATAAGAATAATATGTTCTTAATTGAATGGACATCCATTTCAAATGGTTGAATTGATAGACCTCTTTAAATTGAGGTGCACTCTAAATTGAGGTGCACTCAGGGGCACTCAAAGAGAAGACTGGCGTTTTTACCTCCTTGGTTTTTAAAATAGTTGAAACTGTACAAGTTAGGTCCTGCATGGATATAGAGTCATTTTCTACCCAAAACACAGTGTTTTTAATGATATGATGGAAGTGATTAGTGTGGTTTGTGAGAACCAGGCCCAATATGGAGTAGAGCTACATGAGGGGTGTCACGATCGTCAGGGAGAGAAGTAGACCAATGCGCAGCGTGTTGAACGAACATGTTAAGACTTTATTTAATAAAGCACGAACAAAACAATAAACGACTCGTAACGTCCAACGGTAACAAATACCGACACGGAACAAAAACCCACAAACACAAAGGGAAAACAGACAGTTTAAATATGGCTCCCAATCAGAGACAACCAGCCAACAGCTGACACTCGTTGCCTCTGATTGGGAGTCACTCAGGCAAACATAGAATACAACAAACTAGAATGAACACCACAGAATGAACACACCCTGGCTCAACATATAGAGTCCCAGAGCCAGGGTGTGACAAGGGGTTGAATATGGCTCAATAGTAAGGTACAGAAAGAGCCTGAAGTTTGCTTTTTAAAGTCTGTGTTGTGCTTTTTCTTCTCCAATGGCAACGCCTTGCATCACAATGATGATGTCATGAAGGATATTGTTCACGAAATGATAAGAACAGCCAAAATCGATTCATTTGATCTTGGTCGCTTTTCCAGTAGCCAACTTTTTACTAGTAATTCAGATAGGCCTATTGCGTAAACATATCTGGATCAGGATTCTCACTTGCTTAATTGTAAGTAGCTGGGAAGAAAACGTGTGCACATTGTAAAGAGATGCATTATTATTTGGTTAGCAACACCCACTTACTACAACGTTATGTATTTTCCAGAGTTATTGTTAGCTAAGAGGAAGACATGGAGGGTTCAACGCTGACACAGAGGAGGGGTGAGTGTCGGTTGGAGGAAAGGGCGATCCAGACAGACTACGTGATGGAGCTGGGAGCCAGGTTGGCTCTGGTTTTGCAGATCCAGAAGGATCAGGAGAAGAAGATGAGGAGGATTTGGTTAAAGACGAGGAAAATGCCAAGACTGATTGAGGAGGTAACAAGACCAACTTTGACAAAGTCGACTAGAGTTCTATTTAACAATATAAATTAAAGCAAATATAAGTTATTGTAAGGGCAAAATGTTCCATATCACATGGAATGTAAGCTAACAATGTTTTGTCCTTATTTCTTTTTGTATTAGGCTACACCATGGCAATGCTTATAACTGTTCTTGTCTAAATGTGTTGTATCATGTCTGTCTGTTTCAGTGTATTTATGTCCTCAGTTCTTATGGTTGTCTTGTCATAAAAAATAAACAACCGTTCTATCATAGACGCTCATATCAGGATTATGTGGTTGTCTCACCTAGCTACCTTAAGTTGAATGCACTAACTAACTATAAGTCGTTCTGGATAAAAGCGTCTGATAAATGGCTAAAATGTCAAATGTGATGCTGGCTGTGGGGCATGTATTTTTACACTTAGCTGGCCCATTGGCTAGGGGACCCAGGGTTGGGACAGACTGGTGCAGAGCATCTGAGAGGACACTAGATATATATATATATACATGTGATGTATAAGTAAATAGTGCTGACTCATACAGTATGTATGTATGTACTGAATGTGATCACTTTCATCATGTCTGTTTCTTTTCTCACGCAGAATGTGAGAGATGTGAGCAACTGTCCTCTCACTGAGTTTAAGGCTCCCTGTATTGACTCCCTCCCACCACTGGCTTTCACCAATCAGAGGCCTATACCAACCATGTTGCATCCCCCCTCTCCATTGGCCATACGCGCTCAGGATGCACAGCGGTTCATTGTATTTTCATACTTTGTCCCTGAAACCTGCCAGTCTGCTGAATGCCCAGTTGCCACAGAGGCCACTGCAGATGTATCTACAGGTAAATGAGAGGACCTATGGACAGATACACATCTTTCCGCAATGCTGCATCGATACCTGCCACAATTCTTTGATGAAGACTCCATGCAGCCACATCAGACAGTAAAGGGCACCACTGAGGTCTCAGTTGCTCCAGTGGCAATATCTATTGTCAAGAAAGAGGACAGATTATATCCTTACTCCCTCCCACCACTGGCTCAGCGGTTCATTGGCAATTCTTTCAATTTCCTCGAAACCTCCCAGCTTGCTGTTTCAGCCACAGAGTGCCCAGTTGCCACAGAGGCCACTGCTACCACAGCCACTGTCAAGGGAGAGAATCGATGGGCAGCTAGAAGTCTTCCTTCAGTGCTGCCTCCATGCCTGCCAACAGTCTTTGACGAAGACTCCATGCAGCCACATCAGGCAGTAGAGGGCACCACTGAGGTCTCAGTTGCTCCAGTGGCAATATCTAATGTCGAGGAAGAGGACAGATTCTATCCTTACTCCCTCCCACCCCTGGCTCAGCGGTTCATTGGCAATTCATTCAATTTCCTCGAAACCTCCCAGCCTGCTGTTTCAGCCACTTAGTGCCCAGTTGCCACAGAGGCCACTGCAGATGTATCTACAGGTAAACGACAGGACCTATGGACAGATATACATATTTTCTCAATGCTGCATCGATACCTGCCACAATTCTTTGATGAAGACTCCATGCAGCCACATCAGACAGTAAAGGGCACCACTGAGGTCTCAGTTGCTCCAGTGGCAATATCTATTGTCAAGAAAGAGGACAGATTATATCCTTACTCCCTCCCACCACTGGCTCAGCGGTTCATTGGCAATTCTTTCAATTTCCTCGAAACCTCCCAGCTTGCTGTTTCAGCCACAGAGTGCCCAGTTGCCACAGAGGCCACTGCTACCACAGCCACTGTCAAGGGAGAGAATCGATGGGCAGCTAGAAGTCTTCCTTCAGTGCTGCCTCCATGCCTGCCAACAGTCTTTGACGAAGACTCCATGCAGCCACATCAGGCAGTAGAGGGCACCACTGAGGTCTCAGTTGCTCCAGTGGCAATATCTAATGTCGAGGAAGAGGACAGATTCTATCCTTACTCCCTCCCACCCCTGGCTCAGCGGTTCATTGGCAATTCATTCAATTTCCTCGAAACCTCCCAGCCTGCTGTTTCAGCCACTTAGTGCCCAGTTGCCACAGAGGCCACTGCAGATGTATCTACAGGTAAACGACAGGACCTATGGACAGATATACATATTTTCTCAATGCTGCATCGATACCTGCCACACTTCTTTGACGAAGACTCCATGCAGCCACATCAGACAGTAAAGGGCACCACTGAGGTCTCAGTTGCTCCAGTGGCAATATCTAATGTTGAGGAAGAGGACAGATTCTATCCTTACTCCCTCCCACCCCTGGCTCAGCGGTTCATTGGCAGTTCATTAAATTTCCTCGAAACCTCCCAGCCTGCTGTTTCAGCCGCAGAGTGCCCAGTTGCCATAGAGGCCACTGTTACCACAGCCACTGTCAAGGGAGAGAATCGATGGGCAGCTAGAAGTCTTCCTTCAGTGCTGCCTCCATGCCTACCAACAGTCTTTTACGATGACTTCATGCCACCAGAGCAGACAGTAGAGGATACCTATGAGGTCTCAGTTGCTACAGAGACCACTGCAGGCACAGCTACTGTTGATTTTGGAGTGTACAGATCAGCAGCTAAATGCCCTGTCCCAATGCTGCCTCCAAGTCTGCCACTTGTCTTTGAAGTTGACTATAAACTGCCAGGGGAGGCAGTAGAGGGTACCACCAAGTGTCCAGTTATCAGTGAAACAAACAACGATGTGTCCACTCACCTCAAAGAGGACATGGCAGCTGATCAAAGCCCTCCTGACCCTGCAGCAATGCCTCCAAGCTCGCCATGTATACGAGACTCTGACCACAAACTGACCGAGGAGTCAAAAGAGGATGCCACCGAGTCCTCCGTTACCACAGCGATCACTGCAGGCACATCCAATGTCCAGGGAGAGGACCTGTTGGGTGATAAAAGCCCGGCTCCAATGCTGCCTTCAAAGTTGCCACACATTCTAGACAATGACCACAAGCAGCCAGAGGAGGCAGTAGAGGATACCACCAAGAGTCAAGTGTCCAGGGAAGCGGCCGTTTCCGTATCCACTGTCCACAATCTGCCAGGGGAGGCAGTAGAGGACACCAACAAGTGTCCAGTTGCCAGGGAAGCAGCCGTTTCCGTGTCCACTGTACACACAGAGGAGTTTTTGGCTGATAAAAGTCCTCCTGCACCTGCAACACTGCCTCTAATCCTGACCTGCACCCACAACAATGACCACAAACAGCTATGGAAGACAGTTGAGCGCACTACAAAGTGCTCAGTCGACACAGAGGCAACTGTTGCCATTTACAACTGGGATGATAAAAGTCCTCCAGGTCTGCAATGCATTCACAACAACAATGACCACAAGCAGCCAGAGGAGACAGTTGAGGACACCACAGAGTGCTCAGTTAACACAGAGGCAAGTGCAGTTGCATCCACTGTCAAGAGAGATGAACTGATGAGTGATAAAAGCCCTGTCCTAGCACTTCCTCCAAGCCTGGCATGCATCCATGACAAGGACCACAAGCAGCCAGAGCAGAAAGGGAAGGACACTAGTGAAGAGGTGGATCGCTGCCCTCATGCTCACCAGCTGGTCCCAGATGCTAACTTAACTCTGGCAACCCCTCTGCTCTGCTTGGCCACTAAGACGCCTGTTAGAGTGAGAGCCTCCATATGCAGGTCAGAGGATGAGGAATCCAGGCCCTGGACGCTGGAAGAGGCAAAGGTAGGTGTCCTATTTTACACTACTACTCTACAGGGTTGGGGGTCTGTTCCATTTCAATTCAAAGCATTGAATTAAGTACTTCCTGAATTGACTGGAATTGAAATGGAATTGACCCCAACCCTGCTACTATATGCTCATAGTATAAAACATCACCCCTTACTAGGGTAAACATTTGTATTACGTTTAGTGTGAACCCAGGAAGAACATCTATGGCTATTGTAAAATTGATTTGGGATACAAATAAACAAGTTACCTCAATTACTGTCCTCCAAATTGTGTGCCCCATGAGGCCATCAATGTATGTTGATCCCTCAAATGTGTATTGAATGTGCCACATTGGAACAATATTACATCTAGAGTCAATGTCTTCCTGTTAGGATTATTGGACAGGCATTGACATTGAGAGTGAAGAGAGGAGCATCAAGGAGGAGGTGAGCCCTTGGGAGGGTTTGAAGCGTGAGGCAGACCGTGCCCATTCCAAGAGCTCCAATGGGACGGTTTCATCAGAGAGAGCAGAGACCATCCTGGGAAGAGTGGGCTTTCTGGCCATGAACCTCAAGCAGAAAGTCACGTTTATAAAAGATGGAGGAAAAAGAGAAAAATAAGAAACTGAATAAGAAGATGAACGGTGACGAGAAAGAGAGAAAGGAGATGAAGGCGAGAGAGAAAGAGCAAAAGAAAGCCATGAAGGCTGAGAAAAAGAGGGACAAGTTAGAACAGAAAAAGAGAGAGAAGGAAAGAAAAGAGAAGGAAAAGGCAGAGAAAAAGAGGTTAGAGGGGCTGATTAAGATACACAATGCCATGATGAAAGACAGGATTAAGAAAGAGAAGAAGTGGTCTGAGGAGCTGAAAAAGAGAGAGAAAGCTCAAGCTGAGCTCCTGGAGATGGAGCGAAAGATTCAAAAAAAGGAGGAGAAGAAGAGAGAAAAGAGGAGGAAAGAGGAGAGGAAGAGACTGGAGAAGAGGAAAAAGAGGGAGCCAGCTGGAGGTGGAACTGAGAGGGTGATAGAAGAGCAGGGAAGGGATGAAAGCTTGAAGATGGATGAGTAGACTGGGTAAGAAAGAGTGAGAAGGAAGATACTGTATTTTTGCATGCAATGAAAAACTAAGAATAAAAAAATAAATGTTTACTCTGTTTGTTTTTTGTCAAGGCATACCGTACAAAACATTATAAACACAAAATGTTTACTTTTCGCAAATTTGGGGAGTGTTGCACAGTTTAAATGTTGAATCCTAAATCGACACTAAGTACTCCTACATGTTGAAAGGATTGGATAGGTGTACATATAAATTAGGTGTAATATGGCAAATATAGCCTATCAGAGGGAAAGGTAGAGCCATTACCAGTGTTTATACCTATGGGATAGGTAGAGAAAATTCTAAAACAAATCTCACAAGCAATCATCCATAGTCAAATGAACTACTGTTGTCTGGAGTAATGCAGGTGTTGGTGACCTAAAGAGACTGCAAATAGCACAAAATAAGGCAGCAAGAAAGGTTCTGCAATGTGGTTATGAGATGTTCTCCATAGAATTACATAATGTACTCGAATGGCCGACTGTCAAGGAAATGATTATAAAAACACACAAAAAAAACATTTTTCATGAAATGTACTGAAAGACCAACCGCTATATGTGATTAACTGGATATGGTCAAAGACGACTCGTAAAGGCAATAGGAATCTGGATCTGTTTCTGTGTCCTTTTCATTTTACCTTGCTTTTGTTATTTTTTTATTTTTTTAATGTTTTGTTTTTACATTTCGTAAAATGTAATAATTACAAAAACATTTCATTTAAATTTCAATTTAGTAACATACTCTATTATTCAAATAAATATTATTATTTGTCTAATCATATTTTTTGCCTTTGAAGCTTAATATTTTGTAATATAATGTATGACTGACATGAGGGTAATCAAAGGGAGAGAGATAAGGGTAACAATGAAGACTTCTTCCATCACAGTTTCTAAGTGATGAGTGGAAGTGTACAGTGCCCTCCTGAATTATTGGCACCAGAAGGAAATGTGAACAAAAAAGGCTGTGAAAACATGTCATTGTGGTCTATCAGCTTGATCTTACACTCAAAATATAATATGAATCTACCCTTTAATTGAGTAAAAATTGTTCAAATAAAAAAATTATCGTCATCAACAAATCATTATTTTATTCAAAAACATGCGTGTCACAATTATTGGCTGCCCTATAAATTATTTTGAACAAAATCTAATTGAGTGCATTTGTAAAGTATTCAGACCCCTTGACTTTTTCCACACTTTGTCTTATTCTAAAATATATTAAATTGTTTTTTTCCCTCATCAATCTACACACAATACCCCATAATGACAAAGTGAGAACAGGTTTTTAGACTTTTTTATAAATGTATTAAAAATAACAAATGGAAATATTACATTTACATAAGTATTCAGACCCTTTACTCAGTACTTTGTTGAAGCACCTTTGGCAGCGATTACAGCCTCGAGTCTTCTTGGATATGACGCTACAAGCTTGGCACACCTGTATTTGAGGAGTTTCTCCCATTCTTCTCTGCACATCGTCTCTAGCTCTGTCAGGTTGGATAGGTCGTGTCGCTGCACAGCTATTTTCAGGTCTCTCCAGAGATGTTAGATCGGGTTCAAGTCCGGTTTCTGGCTGGGCCACTCAAGGACATTCAGAGACTTGTCCCGAAGCCACTCCTGTGTTCTCTTGGCTGTGTGCTTAGGGTCGTTGTCCTGTTGGAAGTTGAACCTTAGCCCCAGTCTGAGGTTCTGAGCGCTCTGGAGCAGGTTTTAATCAAGGATTTCTCTGTAAATTGCTCTGTTCATCTTTCCATTGATCCTGACTAGTCTCCAAATCAAATCAAATCAAATTGTATTTGTCATGTGCCGAATACAACAGGTGTAGACCTTACCGTGAAATGCTTACTTACAAGCCCTTAACCAACAATGTAGTTCAAGAAATAGAGTTAAGAAAATATTTACTAAATACACTAAAGTAATTTTTTTTATAAAAAGTAACACAATAAAATAATAACGAGGCTATATACAAGGGGTACCGGTACCGAGGCAATGTGTGGGGGTACAGGTTAGTTGAGGTAATTTGTACATTTAGGTAGGGGTAAAGTAACTATGCATAGATAATAAACAGCGAGTAGCAGCAGTGTAAAAACAAAGGGGGGAGGTGTCAATGTAAATAGTCTGGGTGGCCATTTGATTAATTGTTCAGCAGTCTTATGGCTTGGGGGTAGAAGCTGTTAAGGAGCCTTTTGGACCTAGGCTTGGCACTCTGGTACCGCTTGCTGTGCGGTAGCAGAGAGAACAGTCTATGACTTGGGTGACTGGAGTCTTTGACCATTTTTTGGGCCTCCCTCTGACACCGCCTAGTATATAGGTCCTGGATGGCAGGAAGCTTGGCCCCAGTGATGTACTGGGCCGTACGCACTACCCTCTGTAGCGCCTTACGGTCGGATGCCGAGCAGTTGCCATACCAGGCGGTGATGCAACCGGTCAGGATGCTCTCGATGGTGCAGCTGTAGAACTTTTTGAGGATCTTGGGACCAATGCCAAATCTTTTCAGTCTCCTGAGGTGGAAAAGGCGTTGTCGTGCCCTCTTCACGACTGTCTTGGTGTGTTTGGACCATGATAGTTTGTTGGTGATGTGGACACCAAGGAACTTGAAACTCTCGACCCGCTCCACTACAGCCCCGTCGATGTGAATGGGGTGTGTTCCCAGTCCCTGTCCCTGAAAATCCTCCCCACAGCATGATGCTGCCACCACCATGCTTCACCGTAGGGATGGTGCCAGGTTTCTTCCAAACGTGATCTCATCCCAGGTAAGAGGGGGAGTGGCAGCAGCAGCAGGTTCTCCCCATGTGAGCTGAGTCCAGTGGACCAGTCCTGTATCCCCCCTCCCAGACAGCGACAGTGGTCTGAACCATGGCTAGCTATCCACAATCTGGCTTGACTAAACAAGGTCTACCAAGAGGGAAGGAGGGAGAGGAAGGTAGAGGAAGAGAAAGAGGGAGGAGAGGAAGGAGGAAAGGGAGAAAAGGATTCTCTCCATCACGACTGTAAGAAGGAAAGGAGGGAGAAGGCCGAGCAAGAGGAAGAGGAAGAGGTGGAAGATGACAAGGAGAGTTGATCTGTCCATCACTACCATAAGGAGATCTCTTCTGGGGGCTCTTGTTCTCTCCTCTTTCCCACAGAGGAGCACCTTTCCCAGGCAGCCCAGAGCAAAATCTCCCCTGAGAGAAGGCTAGCCCCTGGAGGTTTCAACTTGGATTTATACAGAGAACCCCCCAGTACTCAAACTGCTTTACATTGTAGAGGGGGATCTAATCTCATTGGAGGCGACCCAATGACCCAGAAATGCTCCGTGGACAGACTTCCTCCCTGCTCCCCGTCTCGCTGGCAGGGGGCTCGTAGGAACACCCTCCCCTCCTTGACTCCAGCTCCTTCTTCACCTGCCCCCCTTATCATGTTATGAGTCTCACCTACAGGTCCCGCCCCTGGCCTACCTGTTGCAGGTGTAAGGATGGTGTGTCGGACACAGCTGCCCTCCCCCTCCTCCCCCTCCTCCCCTCTTTCTCCCACTCCCCCCATCTCTCGCGCTGTTCTCCCCCCTCTCCTGTTCTCCCCTTTTCCTCTTGAGTTTTGTACTAAGACTTGTTAAATGTTACCACATACTTGTGAAAATAGCAAATAGTACCAAAGCGATTTTTAATAAAATAAATAAAAGTAAAATAAAATAAAAGTAAACTAAAGAGCAGATGAGTGTAAAAGTGTAAATAGTACTGTGAGTGAGTGTGTATATAGTGTGAATATATAGTAGTGTGAGTGAGTGTGTATATAGTGTGAATATATAGTAGTGTGTATATAGTGTAAATATATAGTATTGTGAGTGTATGTAGGGTCAGTGCAGATAGTCCAGGTAACGTTAATTAACTATTTCTCAGTCTTATGGCTATTAAGCAGGGTCAGGATAATTAGCAGGGTCAGGGTTAGGTTTACCCGAGTCCATAGGGGAAACGTCATTATGTTAACACTATTAACCATGCTGGCAGTCCAAGCACCTGGTTCATGCTGCCCCCTAGGGGTGGGATGTTGCGATTGGAAATAGACTGTCCTACTGTGGCCTAAGGTCCAGGGTTGTCCCTAGGCACAGATCAGGATCAGCTTCCCCAACCCCAAGGTCATGGCAATAAGGGATCCAGATTTTGTCAAATTAATGTCAAAAGTATATTTTTTGTTGAGGCATTTTAGCTAATCCTAACCCTTTTCCTAACTTTAACCTAGTTCTCCTAACCTGCAACGTTAATTATCCTACCTGCTGCACAAATTCTCCTAACCTGCTACGAAAAGTCAAATCTGGCGTTAATCTGACAAAAGCAGGATCCCTTCTAGCCATGACCCAACAGCAACACCGTCAGAACTATAGCAGTCTTCATTCTGAAATGAGTCTGGTCTTCTTCAGAAGTAGTGTAGTAGTCTACAGGGTTCAGGACTCACCTTTTTAAACACTTCTTATCTCTCATATCATGAGGTTCCACATGTGTTTGGTTACATAGTGCCCAATGCGCTTCTTAGTGATAAAACAGCAAACATTAAGAGTGTTTACTTATCAGACCGACATATATAATAAATATACTAGAATATAATATACTATATTCATATGCTTTTAGTACTCACACATGAATCATATCATGTATGCAGGTCATGTGTTGTTTTGAGACAGGAGTAAAAACATACTGACAGGACAGTTCCTATTATGGCCACTAGGTGATAGTCTGGTGTCACAGACACATGACTGCAATCTAGAAGGAAGCATTGTCCCAATTATGTCTCCTTTCTCCTAAAGTGTGCACTTGTTCACTTCCCTAAACTGAAATGATTGGTATAAGAACTATGGTGGAAACTCCCACTTGATAACAGAAGGTATAGTCCCATGGGTGGAACGGTGGGAGACGAACGGTACCCCCTATCCCACTATCTTCTTCTCCCTCTCTCCCCACCTTTCTTCTTCTTCCCCTCTCCTCCTCTACCCCCTCTCTTCTTCTCCCTCTCTCCTCCTCTCCACCTCACCTCTTCTCCATCTCTCCTCCTCTCCCCCCTCTCCTCTTCTCCCTCTCTCCTCCTCTCCCCCCTCTCCTCCTCTCCCTCTTTCCTCCTCTACCCCCTCTCCCCCTCTCCGTCTCTTTCCCCTTACATTATATAATATACATTAGAGGAGGGGAGGGAGGGAGGGAGGGAGGGAGAAGAGAGTAATGGGGGAGACATAGAGAGGGGGAGGGAAAGGGGAGGAGAGAGGGAGGAGAGCGAGAGATGGGAGAGAGAGAGAATATATTATTATCATCTCACCAGTGATGTCATCATAACCAGTAACCTATTCCACTCTTGGCACAGCCCAGCCTGACCCTGACATATAACATCAGGCCTGATGAGTTGACCTCCCTCCCCCTCTCCCCCTCTCCTCTTCTCCCTCTCTCCCCCCTCCACCCTCTCCTCTTCTCCCTCTATCCCTCTCTCCCTTCTCCTCTCACTCCCCCTCTCCCCTCTCCCCCCTCTCCTCTTCTCCCTCTCTCCCCCTCTCTCCCCTCTCCTCTTCTCCCTCTCTCCCCCCTCCACCCTCTCCTCTTCTCCCTCTATCCCTCTCTACCTTCTCCTCTCCCTCCCCCTCTCCCCCTCTCCTCTCCTCTCCTCTCCTCGTCTCCTCTTCTCCCTCTCTGCGCCTCTCCCCTTCTCCTCTTCTTCCTCTCTCCCCTCTCCTCTTCTCCCTCTCTGGCTCTCTCCACCCTCTCCCCCTCACCTCCTCTCCATCTCTCCTCCTCTCCCCCTCTCCTCCTCTCCCCCCTCTCCTCCTCTTCCTCTCTCCCCCTCTCCCCCCACTCCTCTTCTTCCTCTCTCCCCTCTCCTCTTCTCCCTCTCTGCCTCTCTCCCCCCTTCTCCCCCTTTCCTCTCCTCTTCCCCCTCCACCCTCTCCCCCTCACCTCCTCTCCATCTCTCCTCCTCTCCCCCTCTCCTCCTCTCCCTCTCCCCTCCTCTCCCCCCTCTCCTCCTCTTCCTCTCTCCCCCTCTCCCCCCACTCCTCTTCTCCCTCTCTCCCCTCTCCACCCTCTCATCTTCTCCCTCTCTCCCCCTCTCCACACTCTGATCTTCTCCCTCTCTCCCCCTCTCCTCTCCTCTTCTCTCCTCTCCTCGTCTCCTCTTCTCCCTCTCTGCTCCTCTCCCCTTCTCCTCTTCTTCCTCTCTCCCCTCTCCTCTTCTCCCTCTCTCCCTCTCTCCCCTTCTCCCCCTTTCCTCTCCTCTCCATCTCTCCTCCTCTCCCCCTCTCCTCTTCTCCCTCTCTCCTCCTCTCCCCCCTCTCCTCCTCTTCCTCTCTCCCCCTCTCCCCCCACTCCTCTTCTCCCTCTCTCCCCTCTCCACCCTCTCATCTTCTCCCTCTCTCCCCCTCTCCACACTCTGATCTTCTCCCTCTCTCCCCCTCTCCTCTCCTCTCCTCCTCTCCCCCTCTCCCCCCTCTCCTCTTCTCCCTCTCTGCTCTTCTCCCTCTCTGCTCCTCTCCCCTTCTCCTCCTCTCCCTCTCTCAACCTCCTCTCCTTCTCTCCTCCTCTTCCTCTCTCCTCCTCTTCCTCTCTCCTCCTCTCCCCACTCTCCTCTCCTCCTCACCCCCCTCTCCCCCTCTTCTTCTCCCTTACAATATATAATATATATCTGAGGAGGGGAGGGAGTGAGAGAGGGAGGGAGGGAGGGAGGAGGAAGAGAGTAATGGGGGAGACATAGAGAGGGGGAGGGAAAGGGGAGGAGAGAGGGAGGAGAGCGAGAGATGGGAGAGAGAGATAATATATTATTATCACTACTTCTCACCAGTGATGTCATCATAACCAGCAACCTTTTCCACTCTTGGCCCAGCCCAGCCTGACCCTGACATATAGCATCAGGCCTGTTGAGTTGACTTGGGTAACAGACCTCTAGCTTCTACACCACATCCCCCCTTCTCCTGCTCTAACATGAGACATCATCAGTACTCATTTTGGGTGCTGGTACTGTTTATATTTAGGTGCTGGAACATTAACCAATATTCTATAAGTGGTGAACTCAAGCAGTAGAAAGTTAGAGGTGATATTATAGGACACAATATATGAAACTTTGCTGCTCTGTCAGCAGTTTCCTGTGGGGTTTTTCAAAACAGATCAGTTTGCTGCATTTAGCTTGGTTCAACCACTGATTCAAGATAACTTGCTAATAAGTTTATCTCACATCAAAAACCTAATGAACTAATGAAATAGAAGTCATATAACCTAGCAGTATTTTTCCACTCTTCAGTCCACTCTTCATGACAGCAGACTTGTATAGCTCAGTGGAGCCCGAGTTAGAGACAGATATGATACCTGCAGTGATATTGATGATCCTGTTCTGGAGCACAGGTAGGATGCTGTTATACTGAAATACACTTGTGACAATTACTGAGATATGATTTGATATTGTAAGATATATTATAATTTGCAGGGCTAGTAAATGAACGTACAACTGGAAGCAGACAGTAAAAATCTATTTCAAAGCAGGACAATGACGTGTTCACCTGTAAATGTACTTTACTGTAGGTTAAGTTGTGATGGTGCCATGCATCTGACTGTTGTATATACAGTGTGTAAATGATTGAGTGTATATGTCTCTATGTAAATGAATGAGAGTACATATTATATATTTTATATGTGTCATCTGTTAGAGCGGGGGGGGGGGGGGTGTAAATGCTAGATGCCACAAAACACACCCCACACACACACACACTCAGGTCAATGTCTTTACACAAAGCCACACTGAGACACTTTGGACTAACTCCTTGATGAGATCCACAACTAGGGACTTTTTTAATGCCTTCCAAGGCCTGTCTTAATGAATTGGACCTGGAGTTCCTATCAGCTCAAAACAATTAGTTTGAATGTCGTATAGAGCTGCTCTTTCTTTTTAAACAATCTTAAGAGCTGTCATTTTATTGTGAGGAACTGTAGTTTATCAGACCTTTTTCTGTTCTGTCCTCTGTTGTGTGAGTGATCAGGTCACAGACTCAGGTCTGGTCCAATGATAGAGGTCTGTGACCTGAGTCAAGATCAACAGGCCTGATGCTATATGTCAGGAAGAGAGAGAGAACTAGAGAGAGAGAGAGAGTGAGAGAGAGAGAGGAGTAGAGAGAGAGAGAGAGAGAGAGAGAGGAGGGAGTGGGGAGAGAGAGGAGGGGAGGGGAGAGGGAGGAGGGAGTGGGGAGAGAGAGGAGGGAGTGGGGAGAGAGAGGAGGGGAGGGCAGAGAGAGGAGGTAATGGGGAGAGAGGAGGGGAGGGGAGAGAGAGGAGGGAGTGGGGAGAGAGAGGAGGGGATCTGGAAGTTAATCTGGAAATTAATCTGGAAGTGAATCTGGAAGTTAATAGGAAGTTAATAGGAATACGATATTTAGATCGCAAAAACGTTTATTATGCATGTCAGATTTCAATACTGGCCGATGTCATGACTCGGGAGGATGTCTTCTCTCGAATGAGCCATTGATCATATTTCTGCGATATTCCTACTGATTGAAATGTGTAATTTAACAGAGGGTCTAGCACATTTTTCCTATTTGTCTTTCTCTTTAGTCCAGGGTGCATTGCATGGTGCAGTTCCACAGATATTATAGAAAAGAGATAGAATCCAATGAAGAATGTATAATGTCCCACCCAGCAGACTGTCGACCAATCGCGTTGACGTTGTCATACTGCGTCACGCGGTTGCTAAGCTAATCGTCAGGCAATTCCTTCTCAAAGTCAGTCTATATGTCGAGAAACGTGCCTCTATTCTTCGAAAGTACGTAATAACACGATTCCAAAGCTATGCGATACTACAGATAGCAAGTTAATTATCTCACATCTCTGGAAAAGATGTGTAATGTTGCACTTCTTGTTGACGAAATTCGTGCTAATGTTAGGTTTTTGAGCTAGCGCCCAATAGACTCCCATTCACTTCTTGAAGGAGAGCTCTCCTTGTACCAGAATCGCCCAGAATGCACCGCGCTGCCCATTGACCTAGTATGGGCAACGTTTCCCATCTCCTCCAAGTATATCTGCTGTTGTGAATGTTAGACTCCACTCTGTGAGCGACATCGATCTGCAGGAGATTGTAGACTCCTAAATTGATTGTGCAGTTTGTTTAGGCGATTTTACAGCTAGCTAGCTACTTCACACGCTGATATTGTCTTTTGTATTATTGTGTGTAGCCAGCCCATAGAGAGAGCATTGCATTGTGGATTTTGTAGTCTACTTGAGCTGCAACAGATTTCCACAACGAGTTTCCATGTTGCTACCAACATTATTATAACGCCAAAATGAAACATTTGTTTACAATTTTTTTTTCACATATTAGTGTTATTTAACACTGTAAATTAAAGGAATGAGTGGCTTTTTGTGGATTTTTCCTTTAATGTGTAGATTTTCATTTAGTATTTCATGATTTTCTTCATTCTTTGGTTGAGTTTGTTTGTCTTTATATGTCCTTGTTGATTGTAGGCCTAAGTAATTCCTTTGATGTATGCCTTTTATTTCAATGCATGTGTAGGATTTATCTGGGATAGTTTGCATTCACAGTCAGCTGTTTTATGCTCCAGTTACTTTCACATTGATGTCAGTATTTGAAGTCATCCATTGAATCGTGTATTATGCATCTATTTCATTGCACTGTATGCACTGTTCCACAAGTAGGATAAATGAGTCAATGGGGATGTTGAGGTTGAGTAGTACATTGTACACTCCATTCCACAGACCTTTAAACCTAATATAAATCTAATATTGCATTGATAATTCATGTCTGGGGTCATTTTTGTTAGTTTTTGCTGTTCTCCAAATAGTATTTTAGAGTTTTTAAGTACAGTAAATGAGCTTCAACTGGTGGGGGGATTTCTGTACACCCCATTTAGCCATACCCTAGGTTTAGCTGTATTTCTACACCCCCAAACGACTTCCTGCGGCTATTGGACAGAGGAGGAGGGGAGGGGAGATGGAGAGTGAGAGAGAAGAGGAGTAGAGAGAGGGAGATGTCAAAAGAGATAGGGCTGACAGACTAACACGCAGTCAACTGAATATCTTTTCATAACTGACTTCTCACCAGTGATGTCATCATAACGAGTAACCTTGTCCACTCTTCAACTCTTGGTCCAGCTCAGATTGACCCTGACATATGAAATGAATGGTTTAAAAAACAGACGAAAGCAAATGCATTAAATTATATATAAAGTCATCTGCAAAGAGAGGTTCACATTTCCATGGAAGGGGAATGTGAGTACACATGGGTGTTGTTGCACCATACCAACGATAAGCCTATCTTCGCCATCACATCATGAAAGGTCACTCTCTCTCTCTCATTTCGCATCGGAAACATATGCTAACATTGCCAAAGCAAGTGAAATAAACAATAACAAACAGTTAACATTAAGCAAACAAAAGTTTCAAAAGAGAAAGACATTTGAAATGTTAAATGATTAACTATGTACAAAACAAACACCAACATGAGTGTATCAGTATGGACCTGTACAGGTCGTTGGTCAATACACGGTAAATGAAATATAAAATAGTCTATAAAACAGATAAAATAGTTCACAAACTAATTCAACTACATTTATTTACACAACTAGCTGGCTCCACTAGGGCCCTCTCAGCAAGCCGGCTCCACTAGGGCCCTCTCAGCCAGCTGGTCCCACTAGGGCCCTCTCAGCCAGGTGGCTCCACTAGGGCCCTCTCAGCCAGCTGGTCCCACTAGGACCCTCTCAGCCAGGTGGCTCCACTAGGGCCCTCTCAGCAAGCCGGCTCCACTAGGGCCCTCTCAGCCAGCTGGCCCCACTAGGGCCCTCTCAGCCAGGTGGCTCCACTAGGGCCCTCTCAGCCAGCTGGTCCCACTAGGACCCTCTCAGCCAGGTGGCTCCACTAGGGCCCTCTCAGCCAGCCGGCTCCACTAGGATCTATCTGTACTTTGCTATGTTCATCTTTCCCTCGAACCTTACAAGTCTCCCAGTCCTTACTGCTGAAAAACATCCCCACAGCATGATGCTGCCACCACCATGCTTCACCGTAGGGATGGTGCCAGGTTTCCTCAAGATGTGACACTTGGCATTCAGGCCAAAGAGTTCAATCTTGGCTTCACCAGACCAGAGAATCTTGTTTATCATGGTCTGAGTGTCCTTTAGGTGCCATTTGTCATGTGCCTTTTACTGAAGAGTGGCTTCCGTCTGGCCACTCTACCATAAAGGCCTGCTTGGTGGAGTGCTGCAGTGATGGTTGTCCTTCTGGAAGGTTCTCCGATCTCCACAGAGGAACTATGTACCAGTGCTGACCTTCTAGGCAGAGTTGCAAAGAAAAAGCCACATCTAAGACTGGCCAATAAAAATAAAAGATTAAGATGGGCAAAAGAACACAGACACTGGACTTTTTCTTTGCAACTCTGCCTAGATCAGCATCCCGGAGTCGCCTCTTCACTTTTGACATTGAGACCAGTGTTTTGCGGGTATTATTTAATGAAGCTGCCAGTTGAAGACCTGTGAGGCGTCTGTTTCTCAAACTAGACACTCTAATGTATTTGTCCTCTTGCTCAGATGTGGACCGGGGCCTCCCACTCCTCTTTCTATTCTGGTTAAAGCCAGTTTGCGATGTTCTGTGAAGGGAGTAGTACACAGCGTTGTACGAGATCTTCAGTTTCTTGGCAATTTCTCGCATGGAATAGCCTTCATTTCTCAGAACAAGAATAGACTGAAGAGTTTGAGAAGAAAGTTCTTTGTTTCTGGCCATTTTGAGCCTGTAATAGAACCCACAATTGCTGATGCTCCAGATACTCAACTAGTCTCAAGAAGGACAGTTTTATTGCTTCTTTCATCCGCACAACAGTTTTCAGCTGTGCTAACAATAATTGCAAAAGGGTTTTCTAATAATCAATTAGCCTTTTGAAATGATAAACTTGGATTAGCAAACACAACTTGCCATTGGAACACAGGACTGATGGTTGCTGATAATTAGCCTCTGTACGCCTATGTAGATATTCCATAAAAATCAGCCGTTTCCAGCTACAATAGCCATTTACAACATTAACAATGTCTACACTGTATTTCCGATCAATTTGATGTTATTTTAATGAACAACAAAAGTGCTTTTCTTTCGAAAACAAGGACATTTCTAAGCGACCCCAAACTTTTGAACGGTAGTGTATATACTGTATATACTGTATTTCTTAAGCTTTAAAACCTTATTCCTTGTGATTTATTTTGGGACTGTATTATTTGTACACATTTAACCCTTTATTTTTGGGGGCACAGATCTACCTCCATATTTATATTCATTTGTATTGGACACCTTCAATCGAGTCCCGTGACACTTGTGGGGGTCATAGAGCGAAACAGAGAACACCATTGTGTTCGCTACAGAAGTTTTTGTGAGAAGACATATTTTCGGGATGTCTCATGGTCTGACAAACACCGCTGTAGCTTGGCGACCTTCCACTGCAGATGCGGAAGGCCGCCATAGGCGAATGTGGTGGATTGAGACACAGCCCATGCAAAACACCTGATATCTCTAGCTTAAATTGACAGCTTTTGATGGGGATTTTTTTTATTATGCAAATCAGAGATGTCAAGATTCACACCTTACGTAATGCAATTTCAGAATGTGGGGAGGTCCCAGTGAAAGTTGTGTACCTGCCTCCACCAATCCAATGCATTTAAATTATGGGAAGTAGGGAGCAAGTGCTTACTTCAGGAGAAAGGAGATATTATTGGTACACACCCAGATGCTCTGTTAATCAACCACATTGGTCCACCACAAGGCTACCTTTGTCCAAACTGTCACATGGTCCAGTTTTACACTTGTTGTTGATAACAGAAGGCATAGTCCCATGGGTGGAACTATGAGAGAAAAACGTCTACCCTTCTCCCCCCTCTCCTCTTCTCCTCTCTCCTCTTTTCCCCCCTCTCCTCTTCTCCCTCTCTCCTCTTCTCCACCCTCTCCTCTTCTCCACCCTCTCCTCTTCTCCCCCCTCTCTTCTTCTCACCCTCTCCTCTTCTCCCTCTCTCCTCTTCTCCCCCCTCTCCTCTTCTCCACCCTCTCCTCTTCTCCCCCCTCTCCTCTTCTCACCCTCTCCTCTTCTCCCTCTCTCCTCTTCTCCCCCCTCTCCTCTTCTCCACCCTCTCCTCTTCTCCACCCTCTCCTCTTCTCCCCCCTCTCCTCTTCTCCCCCTCTCCTCTTTTCCACCCTCTCCTCTTCTCCTCCTCTCTCTTCTCCCCTCTCCTCTTCTCCCCCCTCTCCTCTTCTCCCCTTCTCGGGACGGGAGGGGAGATAGAGAGGGAGATGTCAAAGGGCTGCGAGAGATGAGCAGAGAGAGATGGGGCGGAGGAGAGAGGATGGTTGGGGGGCGGAGGAGAGCGTAGTGGAGAGAGAGGGGAGGGGAGGGGAGGGGAGGGGAGGGGAGGGGAGGGGAGGGGAGGGGAGGGAGGGGAGGGGAGGGGAGGGGAGATAGAGACCCCATTTTGCAATACCCTAGGTTTAGCTGTATTTCTACACACCCCATTTAGCCATACCCTAGGTTTAGCTGTATTTCTACACCCCCAAACTACTTAGTGCGGCTACAGGACAGAGGAGGAGGGGAGGGGAGATTTAGAGTGAGAGAGAAGAGGAGTAGAGAGAGGGAGATGTCAAAAGAGATAGGGCTGACAGACTAACACGCAGTCAACTGAATATCTTTTCATAACTGACTTCTCACCAGTTATGTCATGACAACCAGTAACCTTTTCCACTCTTCCACTCCTGGTACGGCTCAGCTTGACCTTGACAAAAGCAAAGGTATTAAATTATATATAAACTCATCTGCAAAGAGAGGTTCACCTTTCCACGGAAGGGGAATGTGTGTACACATGGGTGTTATTGCATCATACCAACTATAAGCCTATCTTCCCCATCACATCACGTGTGTTGTTGCACCATACCAACTATAAGCCTATCTTCCCCATCACATCACGTGTGTTGTTGCACCACACCAACTTTAAGCCTATCTTCTCCATCACATCATGAAAGGTGATGTTGATGTTCATTTCTCCTCTCTTTTGCCCCTCCCCCTCTCTCACTCTCTCTCTCAGTTCAATTCAAAGTGGGTTTCATTGACATGGGAAGCATATGTTAACATTGACAAAGCAAGTGAACTAAACAATCACAAACAGTAAACTTTAAACACACAAAAGTTTCAAAAGAGAAAGTCATTTGAAATGTTAATAATTTAACTATATAAAAAAACAAAAAATAAAAATGAGTGTATCAGTCCTGACCTGTATAGGCCGTCGGTCAATACACTGTAAATGAAATATAAACTAGCTGGCTCCACTAGGGTGCTCTCAGCCAGGTGGCTCCACTAGGGCCATCTCAGCCAGGTGGCTCCACTAGGGCCCTCTCAGCCAGGTGGCTCCACTAGGGCCCTCTCAGCCAGGTGGCTCCACTAGGGTGCTCTCAGCCAGGTGGCTCCACTAGGGCCCTCTCAGCCAGGTGGCTCCACTAGGGCCCTCTCAGCCAGGTGGCTCCACTAGGCCCTCTCAGCCAGGTGGCTCCACTAGGGCCCTCTCAGCCAGGTGGCTCCACTAGGCCCTCTCAGCCAGGTTGCTCCACTAGGCCCTCTCAGCCAGCTGGTGTTTGTAGGAGAGTGTGAGCTGTCTGTGCAAAAAGTAGAAGTACAAATGGCTGAGAATTTTGATAACTATATAAAAGAAAGATTAAAGTATGTTCACTGCCTGGAACATTAAGGAACATTAAGCCAATATTCTATAAGAGGTGAACTCAAGCAGTAGAAAGTTAGAGGTGATATTATAGGACACACTATGTGAAACATTGCTGCAAGACAGATCAGTTTGCTGTGTTTAGCTGGGCTCAACCACTGATCCAAGATAAGTTGCTAAGAAGTTTATCTCACATCATTGAAGTAAGGAACTAATGACATAGAAGTCATATAGCCTAGCAGTATTTTCCACTCTTCAGTCCACTCTTCATGACAGCAGACTTGTATAGCTCAGTGGAGCCCCAGTTAGAGACAGATATGATACCGGCAGTGATATTGATGATCCTGTTCTGGAGCATATGTTTTGATATTGTAAGATATATGATCATTTGCAGAGTTAGTAAATAACATGCAACTGGATGCAGACAGTAAAAATCTGTCTTAAAGCAGGACAATGATGTATTCACCAGTAAATGTAATTTACTGTAGCATAACTGTCACGATCGTTGACGGAAGCGGACCAAGGCGCAGCGTGATAGGCGTACATACTTTATTTAGTACACACACGAACCAAAACAATAAACCAAACGATACGTGAAGTCCTAGGTCATAACACAAACCAAACGGAACAAGATCCCACAAAATAACAGTGCCAAACAGGCTGCCTAAGTATGGGCCCCAATCAGAGACAACAAGCTACAGCTGCCTCTGATTGGGAACCACCCTGGCCAACATAGATCTAAACGATCTAGAACACAAACATAGGAAACTAAACAATGAAACCTACACACCCTGGCTCAACATTAAAGAGTCCCCAGAGCCAGGGCGTGACAGTACCCCACCCCCAAAGGCACGGACTGCGACCGCGCCAACCAAACACAAGAGGGTAGGGGCCGGGTGGGCATTCCGCCTCGGTGGCGGATCCGGCTCCTGGCGTGACCACCACTCTCTCTCCACCCCCCCGTAGCACCCCTGATCTGGTCTGGCCCCGCTGGCCGGAGCTGGACTGGACACCGGTGGAGCGGATTTGCTCTGGCTCCGGAGTGGAGCAGCTGCCCGGTGCCGGACTGACGACGCGCACCACTGGCTTGGTGCGGGGAGATGGAACGGGCCGTGCCGGACTGACGACACGCACCACTGGCTTGGTGCGGGGAGCAGGAACGGGCCGGACCGGGCTGGCGACGAGCACCACTGGCTTGGTGCGGGGAACAGGAACAGGCCGGACCGGGCTGGCGACGTGCACCACAGGCTTGGTGCGGGGAGCAGGAACAGGCCGGACCGGGCTGGCGACGCGCACCACAGCCTTGGTGCGAGGAGCAGGAACAGGCCGGACCGGGCTGGCGACGCGCACCACTGGCTTGGTGCGGGGAGCAGGAACAGGCCGGGCCGGGCTGACGACGCGCACCACAGGCTTTGTGCGAGGGACAGGAACAGGCCGGGCTGGACTGTGGAGATGGACTGGAGGTCTGGAGCGGAGAGCTGACACAACCCTTCCTGGCTGAATGCCTATTTCCACACAATCTGTGTGAGGCATCAGCACAGGACATACAGGGCTGTGCACTCGTACTGGCACTACAGCACGTGGCACTGGCGCAGGATATCCGGGAACGAGGAGGGGTACTGGAGGCCACGAGCGTTGAGCCGGCACACTCCGTCCTGGCTGCATGCCCACCTTAGCACGACACGTGCGTGGTGCTAGCACAGGACGTACAGGACTGTGCCGGAACACTCGCGGCACAGTACATGGCTCCGCATAACACGGAAAATGCCCAGTCTCACGCTGCCTAGCCTGAGTACGGGGAGTTGGCCCTGCTCTACCTCTAGGCTTCACCAACCACCCTTCCAGCCCCCCAAACCTGGTGGCCTCCTAGTCCGCCGATTCGTCCTGTAGCTGCCTCCAGCAGCCCCGTCGTCCACGGCGTGTGCCCCCCCCAAAACATTTTTTTGGGGTTGCCTCTCGCGTGTCCGACGTCGGCACGGTTGGCGGCGTTTCTCCTCTCCTTCCTGGGCATTTACTTTTGCACATGGCCCTCTGCCCGCGAATATGTCCTCCCAAGACCACCATTCGCCCACCTGGGACATCGCCAACATCTCCTGTTTGGCACGCTGCTTGGTCCTCTGGTGGTGGGATCTTCTGTCACGATCGTTGACGGAAGCGGACAAAGGCACAGCGTGATAGGCGTACATACTTTATTTAGTACACACACGAACCAAAACAATAAACCAAACGATACGTGAAGTCCTAGGTCATAACACAAACCAAACGGAACAAGATCCCACAAAATAACAGTGCCAAACAGGCTGCCTAAGTATGGTCCCCAATCAGAGACAACAAGCTACAGCTGCCTCTGATTGGGAACCACCCTGGCCAACATAGATCTAAACGATCTAGAACACAAACATAGAAAACTAAACAATGAAACCTACACACCCTGGCTCAACATTAAAGAGTCCCCAGAGCCAGGGCGTGACAGTACCCCCCCCCCAAAGGCGCGGACTGTGACCGCGCCAACCAAACACAAGAGGGTAGGGGCTGGGTGGGCATTCCGCCTCGGAGGCGGATCCGGCTCCGGGCGTGACCACCACTCTCTCTCCACCCCCCCGTAGCGCCCCTGATCTGGTCTGGCCCCGCTGGCCGGAGCTGGACTGGACACCGGTGGAGCGGATTGCTCTGGCTCCGGAGTGGAGCAGCTGCCCGGTGCCGGACCAGGCACCGGTGGAACAGGCACAGGCCGTGCCGGACGACGCGCACCACTGGCTTGGTGCGGGGAGCAGGAACGGGCCGGACCGGGCTGGCGACGCGAACCACAGGCTTGGTGCGAGGGACAGGAACAGGCCAGACCGGGCTGGCGACGCGCACCACAGGCTTGGTGCGAGTGACTGGAACAGGCCGGACAGGGCTGGCGACGCGCACCACTGGCTTGGTGCAGTGAGCTGGAACAGGCCGGACCGGGCTGGCGACGCGCACCACAGGCTTGGTGCGGGGAGCAGGAACAGGCCGGACCGGGCTGGCGATACGCACCACTGGCTTGGTGCGGGGAGCAGGAACAGGCCGGACCGGGCTGACGACGCGCACCACATGCCCACCTTAGCACGACACGTGCGTGGTGCTATCACAGGACGTACAGGACTGTGCCGGAACACTCGCGGCACAGTACGTGGCTCCGCATAACACGGAACCTGCCCAGTCTCACGCTGCCTAGCCTGAGTACGGGGAGTTGGCTCTGCTCTACCTCTAGGCTCCGCCAACCACCCTTCCAGCCCCCCAAACCTGGTGGCCTCCTCTCCTAGTCCGCCGATTCGTCCTGTAGCTGCCTCCAGCAGCCCCGTCGTCCACGCCGTGTGCCCCCCCCCAAAAAAAATCAAAAAAATTATTGGTGTTGCCTCTCGCGTGTCCGACGTCGGCACGGTTGGCGCCATTTCTCCTCTCCTGCCTGGGCATTTACTTTTGCCCATGGCCCTCTGCCCGCGAATATGTCCTCCCAAGACCACCATTCGCCCACCTGGGACATCGCCAACTTCTCCTGTTAGGCACGCTGCTTGGTCCTCTGGTGGTGGGATCTTCTGTCACGATCGTTGATGGAAGCGGACCAAGGCGCAGCGTGATAGGCGTACATACTTTATTTAGTACACACACGAACCAAAACAATAAACCAAACGATACGTGAAGTCCTAGGTCATAACACAAACCAAACGGAACAAGATCCCACAAAATAACAGTGCCAAACAGGCTGCCTAAGTATGGTCCCCAATCAGAGACAACAAGCTACAGCTGCCTCTGATTGGGAACCACCCTGGCCAACATAGATCTAAACGATCTAGAACACAAACATAGAAAACTAAACAATGATACCTACACACCCTGGCTCAACATTAAAGAGTCCCCAGAACCAGGGCGTGACAATAACTGTCCATCTGGGGACAGGCACTAATGTCATTTAAGGTGTGATGGTGTATGTGATGTTGTATATTCAGTGTGTCAATGATTGATTGTATCTGTCCCTATGGAAATGAATGAGAGTATATATTATGTATCTATTTAATATTAGTCTTATTTTTCTATGGCCTCCCGAGAGGCGCAGTGATCATAGACACTGCATCGCAGTGGTAGAGGCGTCAGTACAGACCCGGGTTCGATCCCAGGCTATATCACAACCGGCCGGGATTGGGAGTCCCATAGAGCGGTGCACAATTGGCCCAGCATCGTCCGGGTTAGGGGAGGGTTTGGCCTGGGTAAGCCATCATTGTAAATAAGAATTTGTTCTTAACTGACTTGCCTAGTTAAATAAAGGTTTATTAAAGGTTCAACAGAGCAAGGGGAAGGGGGGTAGCTAGAGGTCTGTTACCCAAGTCAACTGAGTCAAGCTCAACAAGCCTGATGCTATATGTCAGGAAGAGAGAGAGAGAGAGAGTGAGGAGGGGAGGGTAGTGGAGAGAGAGAAGAGGGGACAGAGGACGGGAGGGGAGATAGAGAGGGAGATGTCAAAGGGCTGCGAGAGATGAGCAGAGAGAGATGGGGTTGGAGGAGAGAGGATGGGTGGGGGGCGGAGGAGAGCGTAGTGGAGAGAGAGGAGAGGGGAGGGGACAGAAGAGGGGAGGGGAGGGGAGGGGAGGGGAGGGGAGGGGAGGGGAGGGGAGATAGAGACCCCATTTAGCCATACACTAGGTTTAGCTGTATTTCTACACACCCCATTTAGCCATACCCTAGGTTTAGTTGTGTTTCTACACACCCCATTTAGCCATACCCTAGGTTTAGCTGTATTTCTACACCCCCAAACTACTTCCTGCGGCTATTGGACAGAGGAGGAGGGGAGGGGAGATGGATAGTGAGAGAGAAGAGGAGGAGAGAGAGGGAGATGTCAAAAGAGATAGGGCTGACAGACTAACACGCAGTCAACTGAATATCTTTTCATTACTGACTTCTCACCAGTTATGTCATCACAACCAGTAACCTTTTCCACTCTTCCACTCCTGGTACGGCTCAGCTTGACCTCTGACCTATGAAATGAATGATTTCAAAAACAGACAAAAGCAAAGGTATTAAATTATATATAAACTAATCTGCAAAAATTAGGTTCACCTTTCCACTGAAGGGGAATGTGTGTACACATGGGTGTTGTTGCATCATACCAACGATAAGCCTATCTACCCCATCACATCACGTGTGTTGTTGCACGACACCAACTATAAGCCTATCTTCTCCATCACATCACGTGTGTTGTTGCACCATACCAACTATAAGCCTATCTTCTCCATCACATCATGAAAGGTCACGTTGATGTTCATTTCTCCTCTCTTTTGCCCCTCCCCCTCTCTCTCTCTCTCACTCTTTCTCTCAGTTCAATTCAAAGGGGTTTCATTGACATGGGAAACATATGTTAACGTTGACAAAGCAAGTGAAATAAACAATCACAAACAGTAAATTTTAAACACACAAAAGTTTCAAAAGAGAAAGACATTTGAAATGTTAATAATTTAACTATATAAAAATAAAAAATAAAAACGAGTGTATCAGTCCTGACCTGTATAGGCCGTCGGTCAATACACTGTAAATGAAATATAAACTAGCTGGCTCCACTAGGCCCTCAGCCAGCTGGCTCCACTAGGCCCTCTCAGCCAGGTGGCTCCACTAGGCCCTCTCAGCCAGGTGGCTCCACTAGGGTCCTCTCAGCCAGGTGGCTCCACTAGGGTCCTCTCAGCAAGCCGGCTCCTCTAGGGCCCTCTCAGCCAGCTGGTGTGTGTAGGAGAGTGTGAGCTGTCTGTGCAAAAAGTAGAAGTACAAATGGCAAAGGAAATGAAATAAACTGATAAATCTAGGCCTAGGTTTTATTTACTGTGGTGTTTGTTCTCCACTGGTTACCCTATTCTTATCACAACAGGTCACACATTTTGCTGCCATGATTGCACGCTGCTGTATTTCACCTAACAGATATGGGAGCTTATCAATATTATATTTGTTTTCAAAGTATTTGGGGGTCCTTGTAATCTGAGGGAAATTTGTCTCTCTCATATCATCGTTTATTTGGCAGGAGGTTAGGAGGGGCAGCTCAGTTTCCACCTCATTTTGTGGGCAGTGTGGCACATAGCCTGTCTTCTCTCTACCTATGGTGATTTTCGGGATGTGGAAGGCAGACATACAGGCGGATGAAGTAGATTGAGATGCAGCCCACGCAAAAAAACAAATCTCTATCTTAAACAGACGGATTTTGATGGGGATTTATTGTATTATTTTAATTAGTGCATCAATCGACTCTTAAGGACATCAATGGACATGTACTTACTGTTATCTGAAATGAAATAAACATCATTTTTGTTAAATGACAATTCATTTGCAGATTCTGTAAAACAAAAAAATATATTTTTCCCTTAAATAATGTGCAGCTTTTTTCCAAAGTAAGTACTAAAAAGCCGATTTACCATAATTTGATTGTAGTATCATTTATTTTTAAGTAAATACAAAAGGTGTCATATTTAGGTGGTAAAAATGACTGCCATTTAAAGGAGCGGTACACCAACATTGGAAATCTATTTAATTTTATTGACAAAAATACATTCATACATTGATCCTGAGAAACAATGACCAAAAATATGTCTGGAGCTTCACTAGGGCCCTCTCAGCATGCCGGCTCCACTAGGGCCCTCTCAGCCAGCCGGCTCCACTAGGGCCCTCTCAGCCAACTGGCTCCACTAGGGCCCTCTCAGCCAGCTGTCTCCACTAGGGCCCTCTCAGCTATGTGGCTCCACTAGGGCCCTCTCAGCCAGGTGGCTCCACTAGGGTCCACTCAGCCAGCTGGCTCCACTAGCGCCCTCTCAGCCAACTGGCTCCACTAGGGCCCTCTCAGCCAGCTGGCCCCACTAGGGCCCTCTCAGCCAACTGGCTCCACTAGGGCCCTCTCAGCCAGCTGGCCCCACTAGGGCACTCTCAGCCAACTGGCTCCACTAGGGCCCTCTCAGCCAACTGGCCCCACTAGTGCCCTCTCAGCCAACTGGCTCCACTAGGGCCCTTTCAGCCAGCTATTACCACTAGGGGTGGCAGGTAGCTTAGTGGTTAAGAGCATTGTGCCAGTAGAAACAATGAGAAACAATGACCAAAAATATGTCTCATCTGTCTTTATTTACTTACCCCACAGCTAGCATTAGCATCGCTTCAAAAATCATGCCCAAATCCTCAAAGTCACTTCAAACCAAATGTTATAGCAACCCATCTACCATAACAACTTGCACATATAGAATATTGGAGGATATTATAGGAATGATGGTATTTATATACAATTTTCCGTGGAATAACCAACTATTCTTCAAAGAATACCCACCAATACAGCGCTATGTGTACGTTTAGAGGGTAGCTGGTTTCTGCATTACAGTTTCAACAAGTATTCATCCCACTGACAGACTTATGAGCTGTTGTGACTGCAACTAAGCAGATATGCAAGGTCATTTTGATTGTGTACACGGTCATACCTAGTTATAACCAGTTATAACCAGGCGAGTACGTAAGGTTCTTCATTTCTGCAGGTGATCTGTTTATCTGGTCTAAATCACTGATACAGGTCCCCCTGGATTCAAATAAATACTTGTTTAGATTTGCCTTAGAATAACTACCTTTCGGAGAATACCCACCAATACAGCTGTCTGTATCTGAGTTCTATATTGCAGTTCTATCAACTATTTATACCGTTGGCAGACTTTTTAATGAAGGTCCTATCAAATTACTATAGGAGGAATCAGATACTTTTCGTTGGGGTCAGAATGATCCCAAATGACTTGAATTTTGTAAAAAAAATTATGATGATATCAGTTGACTGACAAATACATGAAGAATTTGAAGAATTTAATAAACCAACTTTGGGCTATGATTTATAAAAAATATGGCTCTAGATGCAATTGGTTAACTTCAGTAGTGGTGTGTGGGTACATTTACTGGGGGGGAAAGCCATAATACAACCAGATCAGTTGTGATCATTTCATTGTCTGGTCTATAAACCTAATGAATGATCCTCTGTGCCCAAATCATGCTTTAGAAGCCTATTTTGAATGCTTTTATTTATTTCTGTATAGACAGGAGTATGCTAATTTGTATTTTATATCTTTCTGGGTAAGTGCCAGGACCATTCAAAGTTTAGCTCATTTGGCCTCCCTTTTTATTATCAAGGGAGGCCAAATGTTCGCTGGCTTCCCTTGCATTCAATGCTACAGGGCGGCAGCAGTGTCATATTATTTTGAACTAGACAGCATCAGATAGATCAGTAGTTCCCAAACTCTGGGGCGGCCTCCTAGGGGGTGGTGCGAGGGGTCGGGTGGGGGGTCGGGTGGGCGCAGGGGTCATTATGCAATTTGTAATTTTATTTGATTTATTTCAGGACCATTCACAGTTTAGCTCAACGCTATTTGGTATTTTAATTAATTTTTTTTATGATCAAGGGAGGCCAAATGTTAGCATTCAATGCTACAGGGCGGCAGCAAAGTCATACTCTTTTTAACCAGACAGCATCAGATAGAATGGCCTACACATACAGAGACAGATGGGCACCGTTTCACTCGCTCAGATGCTTTCTCCGGTGAGGTACATTCAGCCTCTTGCTAATTGAAGGAAAATGATAAAACACAGAGAGATGAAAGATACATTATTTTATATGTTTTTTTCTTGGTCATTTTTTGGGGAAGCCTGGCTTCCTTTGGCAACCATGAATACACGCCACTGCGGAGGTTAGCAGATATAATGTAGCAGGTTAGGATAATTAACGTGGGAGGTTAGGATAACTAATGTAGCAGGTTAGGATAATTAATGTGGGAGGTTAGGATAACTAACTTAGCAGGATAGGACCATTAATGTGGGAGGTTAGGATAACTAATGTAGCAGGTTAGGATAATTAATGTGGGAGGTTAGGATAACTAACCTAGCAGGTTAGGATAATTAGTGTAGCAGGTTAGGTTAATTTACGTGGCAGGTTAGGAGAATTAACTTAGCAGGTTAGGAGAATTAACGTGGCAGAATAGGATCATTAACGTGGCAGGATAGGAGAACTAACGTGGCAGGTTAGGAGAATTAACGTGGCAGAATAGGATCATTAACGTGGCAGGTTAGGATAATTAACGTGGCAGGTTAGGATAATTAACGTAGCCGATTAGGAGAATTAACGTAATGTGCGTGTGGTGAGGTTTTGCCGTATCAATCAGGAAAGAAATAGGAGTGCTGCTGATCTAAGATCAGGTCCCCATTGTCCATGTAATGTTATTCATTAGGATCTAAAATACTATATAAAAATGAATACAGGCCTGGCTAGATATGAATGGAATCATTACCTTGATAAAGGATTGTTTTCCACCGTAGGCCTTGTTCAACAGTGTTAGTTCTGTAGTGCAACCCTGGCCCAGACTGGATGAACACCGCCATCTAGTGGACATTTAACTGTATGACAGGAAGACAAAGGGACCCTATTCACTAGCAGTGTTTCCCAACCAGGGGTACTAGGACCCCTGCGGTTACTTGGACTATCCACAGGGGGTCCTTGAGAAGACTCATGAGACCAGAGAGGGTTACTGGTATAATGCACATGAGAGGGTCCTCTGGGTAACTGAAAACGAAAAAGCCCATAAAGACTTCATAATTCATAAAGGTCATGTTACCTGACTGATATTATCTCATAGAACAAAACATAAAGGCTTCATAATTCATAAAGGTAATGTTACCTGACTGATATTAACTCATACAACAAAACGTATAAGATCTACTAAGTCTGTGTTAATCTCAGACCTTATTTTCAGCGTTTATCCCAAAACCCTGTTCTTTCCCCATTCATTTAGGCTACAAACTGGCGAGCTCTATACAGTGCACACTACTTTACGGCACCCTTTCACAGTCATGGGGAGAATCTCAATTGCACACTCCTCGCCTCCTTCTCAAAACCCATTGGATGAGAAAGCCAGAGGTCCCGCCCCTCTGACCTTCTCCTCCAATGGGTTTAGAGGAGGTGAAGAGAGAGAACGGGAGGAGTATACAATTGAGATTCTCCCAGAGGGTAACTGCATACATGGAGTGTGTCTGAAAGTGGGTGTTGCTAAAGAAGTGGGAGGATCAACATAAGAGGGTGTATGGAAACATAACAGCTAATTGGGCAGATTGGTTGCCACTCAAGACCATTTTGCTTGGCTGCTAGCTGCTCCTTGTAGCATTTTAGGTTAGAATGACCTCCTCCAATGGGTTTAGAGAAGGAGGCGAGGAGAGAGTAGAGAGGACCCCAGGAGTCCCCACCTCATTTTCTAACGCTGTTGAAAACACTGACGCCAAACACGGAAAGAATGGATCCAACTTGAAGAGAGCAGTTGATCAGCGCAAACCCAAGAATGTGAAGGATCTTGAAATGTTCTGCATAGAGGAATGGTCCAAAATCCCTCCAAATATGTTCCTTAACCTTGTCAAACATTACAGGAAAAGACTCCATGCTGTTATCCTTGCCAGAGGTGGTTGCACTAAGTACCAAATGAGGAGTGCCAATAATTATGAAACCTTGATTTTGGTGACATTTATTTTGTATTAAATAAATGTATGATTTTGGTTGGTTCCATTGAAACATTAATAAAGTACAGTATTGTTTACATTCTTTAAAGTATTGTTTGTGCAGTCAGGGTTGTCAGTAATTTTGGAGACCATTGTAGGTGTGTTTTAGTGAGAAAATAGTAAGATTACTGTCTCTCTCTCTTCTTTTCTCAGAGCCTGATGATGTGAGGCTGGTGGGAGGAGGCAGTCGCTGTGCTGGTGGAGTGGAGTGGTACGACCAGGGAGAGTGGAGGACTGTGGGAGCTGTACCCAGGAACAAGGAGGCTGTAGCTGCAGTAGTGTGTAGACAGCTGGGTTGTGGCTCCACTGTTTCAGTACTACCTGGAAACACCACTAGAGGGTTTAGAGTTGACTGTTCTGGGTCTGAGTCTTCACTGAGGTAGTGTGGGAGAATGTATCTTCTCCTTCCTGGACTCACAGTGATCTGCTCAGGTAATAACAAGATACACTATATGGCCAAATGTATGTGGACATTAGTAGATTCGGCTATTTCAGCCATACCTGTTGCTGATAGGTGTATAGAATTGAGCACACAGCCATACAATCTATAGACCACCATTGGTAGTAGAATGGCCGAAGAGCTCAGTGACTTTCAACGTGTCACGTCTAGGAGCAACAGCGGCTCAGCCGTGAAGTGGTAGGCCACACAAGCTCACAGAACAGACCGCTGAAGCGAGGAAGCGTCAAAATTATCCTCGGTTGCAACACTCACTACCGAGTTCCACATTCTTTTGGCCATGTATTACATCTCCTTCCTGGACTCACAGAGATCTGCTCAGGAAATATCAAGATATTATAATTATATTCAACTGATTTCCTTCATTCATACAACTTCCTCTGCACCTCTCACGATGACTATTTAGCTTGTAAATCTGCATTTCAAAATAGATCACTCAGTCAAGTAGGAATCAAATACAACTTAAATATCCCAGAATGCTTTTGTATTTGAGTGTTATCTCAGTGAACGTCTCTACTCACTGCCACTGTCACATGTCATGTTATTGTCATATCTAAATGAGGAAAGTAGTTGAGGAGCTACGTTTTCTTTTTCTCTCCTCTTGTTCCAGATGTCCTGCTTCAGCCTGATATCAACATATGTTGTCTCAGTGACTGTAGGCCCACTACTCATGTTGCCCTGTGAGGGAGGGTGGCTAGCACTGTTACATGCTGATGTTATTGTCATATCTATAGGAAACTAGTTGAAGAGGTTTTTCTTGTTCTCTTTTATTGTTACAGATCTCCTGGTCCAGCCTGATATCTTCCTGACTGACTCAATGGGAGGGATCTCCAGGGGCCACCAGGGGCCTGAAGTATTTAGGGGCTACAACTTCACCATCACCTGCTCTACTCAGCCACAGTACCCAGGAGGCTCCTTCCTCCTCACGTTCACCGGCTCCAACAGAACCCAGACCCAGCCAGCTGTCAATCACTCTGCTGCCTTCCTCTTCCCTGCTGCAGATGACTCCCACCAAGGGAACTACAGCTGTGTTTATGACAATTATGTTTTCTCTCATAACTTCTCCTCTGAGAGTGAGCTCCTCACCCTCACCGTCACAGGTAACTGAACATGAACCAGACTTCTAACTTTGTCATTGACAGATTTCCCACAGATCTATGTGATGATGACCAGTCCCCTCATCAAAGGTGTTTCTGTTTGCAGCCTCTCCTCTGCCAGCCTTCATCATCAGACACGTTGTAGTGCTGCTGATCCTACTGACAGCCATCACCACCATCTACCTGTACTACAAGGTAAAGACAGTTACTCAGACGTTACAAGTCATTTAAATGTTTGTGTCTATGAGCAGGGTTCAGATTCTACATTGGTCTATATCTGTGTTTAAGGTGTGTGATTAACCAGATGTGTATCTTTGACTTGTGTTGCACTATCTTGGGTTTGTTCTTCTGTACTGTACTGATTATGAGAAAACGAGAACGAGGGGGAGAGAACGAGAACGAGGGGGAGAGAACGAGGGGGAGATAACGAGAGGGGGAGAGAACGAGAGGGGGAGAGACACGGACAGAGAGGGAGAGGGAGAGACACCAGTGGCAAGGTGACTGTGAACATGGATGTGTATCAAACAGGCACAACGACAGTACAGGGACAAAGTATGAGCAATTCAACGGCTCATACACGAGACGTATGTGGCAGGGACTCCAGACAATCCCAGATTATAAAGGGAAAGCTAGCCACGTATGGGACACCGACGCCTCGCTCCCGGACAAGATAAACACCTTCTTCTCCCGCATTGAGGATACCACAGTGCCACCGACGCGTGTGGTGAAGGTAGGCAGCAACACCTCTGCCACCCTGATCCTCAACACGGGGGGCCCATAGGGGTGCGTGCTCAGCCCCTTCCTGTACTCCCTGTTTACCCATGACTGTGTGGCCACGCACGTCTCCAACTCAATCATCAAGTTTGCTGATGACACAACAGTGGTAGGCCTGATTAACAACAACAACGAGACAGCCTACAGGGAGGAGGTGAGAGCCCTGGCGGAGTGGTGCCAGGAAAATAACCTCTCGCTCAACGTCAACAAAATGAAGGAGTTGATCGTGGACTTCAGGAGACAGCAGAGGGAGCACGCCCCCATCCACATCAACGGGGCCACAGCGGAGAGGGTGAAAAGGCTTCAAGTTCCTTGGCGTGCACATCACTGACAACCTGAAATGGTCCCTTCACACAGACAATGTGGTGAAGAAGGCGCAACAGCACCTCTTCAACCTCAGGAGGCTGAAGAAATTCGGTTTGGCCCCTAAGATCCTCATGAACTTCTACAGATGCACCACTGAGAGCATCTTGTCGAGCTGTATCACCGCCTGGTATGCAACTGCACAGAATGCATCCTCAGGGCTCTCCAGAGGGGGGTGTGATCAGCCCAACACATCACCAGGGGCACACTGCCTGCCCTCCAGGACATCTACAGCACCTGGTGTCACAGGAAAGCCAGGAAGATCATCAAGGACCTCAGCCACCCGAGCCACGGCCTGTTCACCCCACTACCATCTAGAAGGAGGAGACAGTACAGGTGCATTAAAACTGGGACAGAGAGACTGCGACAGCTTCTATCTCCAGGCCATCAGACTCTTAAACAGTCACCACTAGCCGGCCTCCGCCCAGTACCCTGCCCTGAACTTTAGTGACTGTTACTAGCTGGCTACCACCCGGTACTCAACCCTGCACCTTAGAGACTGCTTCCCTATGTACATAGTCATGGAACACTGGTCCCTTTAATAATGTTTACATCCTGTTTTACCCACTGTATATGCACAGTGCAGTCAGGAAGTATTCAGAGCCCTTGAATTTTGTACACATTTTGTCACGTTACAGCCTTATTCTAAAATTGATTTAACCTATTTTTTCCTCATCAATCTACACACAACACCCCATAATAACAGTGACAACAGGTTTTTAGAAATGTTTGCAAATGTATCGAAATAATAAAAAAACAGAAATACCTTATTTACATAAGTATTAGGGGTGTAACGATTCGTTTTAACAACGATTTGATTTGTATCACGATTCGTGGTTGTCGATACGATTCAAGGACGATATTGGTTCATTTAGAACGATACGATCCGAAACGATTCAGTGACTTGAAATCGATTCAGTAACCTTTTAGCCAAAAATTCAACCAGTGTGACTGAAATAAATACCTGGATACTGGACAGTGCAGGTGAAGTTTCCTAGATTCCTGTTTCTTGTAAGGACCGCAATGGTGGCTTGATAATTTCTCGCTCGTCGGCTTCTCCTCTGTCGTCCGCCATGCTATGTTTTGTTGTCTTTGCGCTGCTGCTGGCGCGGGGCGATGACGTCACGGATAGGCAGACTGAATCGAATAATGTTTAAAGCCTTTATCATTAAAAGTGCTAAGAAAAAACATCCATATAAAGTCTGACGTGCTTAAATCCAATGGGTTATTTCCTAGTATCGATACAATCGATTTATTACATTTTAAAACAATGTTAGATCGATATATGTTGTCCAAAAGGCCAACTCGCCGAGCACAGATCGATGTAGTTGGATCATAGGAATATAAATCGATACATCGATGTAGTAGATGGATCGTTACACCCCTAATAAGTATTCAGACCCTTTGCTATGAGACTCGAAATTGCGCTCAGGTGCATCCTGTTTCCATTGATCATCCTTGAGATGTTTCTACAACTTGATTGGAGTCAACCTGTGGTAAATTCAATTTATTGGACATGATTTGGAAAGGCACACACCTGTCTATATAAGGTCCCACAGTTGACAGAATGTCAGTGCAAAAACCAAGCCATGAGGTCGAAGGAATTGTCATAGAGCTCTGAGACAGGATTGGGTCGAGGCAAGAGACACAGATCTGGGAAAGGTACCAAAATATGTCTGCAGCATTGAAGGTCCCGAAGAACACAGTGGCCTCCATCATTCTTAAATGGAAGAAGTTTGGAACCCCCAAGACTCTTCCTAGAACTGGTCGCCTCCGGCCAAACTGAGCAATCGGGGGAGAAGGCCCTTGGTCAGGGAGGTGACCAAGAACCCGATGGTCACACTGACAGAGCTCCAGAGTTCCTCTGCGGAGATGGGAGAATCTTCCAGAAGGACAACCATCTCTGCAGCACTCCATCAATCAGGCCTTTATGGTAGAGTGGCCAGACGGAAGCCACTCCTCAGTAAAAGGCACATGACAGCCCGTTTGGAGTTTGCCAAAAGACACCTAAAATACCTCAGACCATGAGAAACAAGATTCTCTGGTCTGATGAAACCAAGATTGAACTCTTTGGCCATAATGCCAAGCGTCACGTCTGGAGAAACCCTGGCACCATCCCTACGGTGAAGCATGGTGGTGGCAGCTGTGGGGATGTTTTTCAGTGGCAGGGACTGGGAGACTAGTGAGGATTGAGGGAAAGATGATGAACAGAGCAAAGTACAGAGATCCTTCATGAAAGTCTCTGAATGTCCTTGAGTGGCCCAGCCAGAGCCTGGACTTGAACCGGATCTAACATCTCTGGAGAGACCTGAAAATAGCTATGCAGTGATGCTCCACATCCAACCTGACAGAGCTTGAGAGGATCTGCAGAGAAGAATGGGAGAAACTCCCCAAATACAGGTGTGCCAAGCTTGTAGCGTCATACCCAAGAAGAGTCAAGGCTGTAATCGCTGCCAAAGGTGCTTCAACAAAGTACTGAGTAAAGGGTCTGAATAATTATGTAAATGTGATATTTCCGTTTCTTATTTTAATACATTTGCTAAATGTCTAAAAATCAGTTTTTGCTTTGTTATTATGGGGTATTGTGTGTAGATTGATGAAGAAGAAAAAACTATTTAATCCATTTTAGAATAAGGCTGTAACGTAACAAAATGTGGAACAAGTCAAGGGGTCTTAAAACTTTCCGAAAGCACTGTATATCCTGTATTCTAGTCATGGCTCATCCTATATAACTACTGCTGTACACACTTTTTCTATCCACATACTGTCTATACTGTCTTTACACACCATTATACGTATATATACACTGAGTATACCAAACATTAGGAACACATATTTACATGAGATATATTTATATTCCAGACTCTGACACTGATTTCTTTATTTATTGTGTATTTTTCTGGATTATGTGATTATTTATTTTGTTGCTAGGTATTACTGCCCTGTTGGAGCTAGAAATACAAGCATTTCGCTGCACCTGCGATAACACCTGCAAATCTGGGACAAATACATTTGATTTGATTTGAAATGTCTGACTCTTGGTGCTGTGTCTCCCTAGACCACCAGGAGGCAGAAGAGAGTGAACAGGGTGAGCAGCGAGGATCTTTATGTTGATGCCAATGCCATGGAGATGGTCTCTCTGAGCTCCAGAGCTGAAGCTGGACCGGGAGAGGAGAGAGCAGCCCAGGGGACTGAGTAGGAGTAGAATGATGCTGACCCTACATGTTGATCTTAGGTCAGTTTTGTGTTTAAAATCGATGGTCAGCAGTGGACTGGTGTTTATAATGTGGTGACAAACCTTAAGTGGTTCTAATTTTAATAACATGTTCAGAATTAGTTTATCTTTCTGGAACCTTGGAAGAAATCTAAAAGGAGTGACTGCAACCACCATGATTCCTTTTAGTTAGTTTTTTGCTACCAGGGGAACATGGGGTTTGGGTAACATGGGGTTTTGGTAACATGGCGTTTTGGTAACATGGGGCTTGGGTAACATGGGGTTTTGGTAACTTGGGGTTTGGGTAACTTGGGGTTTGGGTAACTTTGGGTTTTGGGTAACATGGGGTTTTGGGTAACATGGGGTTTGGGTAACATAGGGTTTTGGTTGGGGTAACATGGGGTTTTGGGTAACATGGGGTTTGGGGTAACATGGGGTTTTGGGTAACATGGGGTTTTGGGTAACATAGGGTTTTGGTTACGTGGGGTTTGGGTAACATGGGGTTTTGGTTACATGGGGTTTTGATAACATGGGGTTATGGTAACATGGGGATTGGGTAACAAGGGGAATGGGGTAACATGGGGTTTGGGGTAACATGGGGTTTTGGGTAACATGGGGTTTTGGGTAACATGGCGTTTTTGGTAACATGGGGTTTTGGTAACATGGGGTTTTTGGTAACATGGCGTTTTGGTAACATGGGGTTTTGGTAACTTGGGGTTTGGGTAACTTTGGGTTTTGGGTAACATGGGGTTTTGGGTAACATGGGGTTTGGATAACATAGGGTTTTGGTTACGTGGGGTTATGGTAACATGGGGATTGGGGTAACATGGGGTTTTGGGTAACATGGGGTTTTGGGTAACATGGGGTTTGGGTAACATGGGGTTTGGGTAACATGGGGAATGGGGTAACATGGGGTTATGGGTAACATGGGGTTTTGGGTAACATGGGGTTTTGGGTAACATGGGGTTACGGTAACATGGGGTTTTTGGTAACATGGGGTTTTGGTAACATGGGGTTTTGGTAACATGGGGTTTTTGGTAACATGGGGTTTTTGTAACATGGGGTTTTGGTAACATGGGGTTTTGGGTAACATGGGGTTTTGGTAACATGGGGTTTTTGGTAACATGGGGTTTTGGTAACATGGGGTTTTGGTAACATGGGGTTTTTGGGAACATGGGATTTTGGGTAACATGGGGTTCGGGTAACATGGGGTTCGGGTAACATGGGGTTTTGGTAACATGGGGTTTTGGGTAACATGGGGTTTTGGGTAACATGGGGTTTTGGGTAACATGGCGTTTTGGGTAACATGGGGTTTTGGGTAACATAGGGTTTTGGTTACGTGGGGTTTGGGTAACATGGGGTTTTGGTTACATGGGGTTTTGGTAACATGGGGTTATGGTAACATGGGGATTGGGTAACAAGGGGAATGGGGTAACATGGGGTTTGGGGTAACATGGGGTTTTGGGTAACATGGGGTTTTGGGTAACATGGCGTTTTGGTAACATGGGGTTTTGGTAACTTGGGGTTTGGGTAACTTTGGGTTTTGGGTAACATGGGGTTTTGGGTAACATGGGGTTTGGATAACATAGGGTTTTGGTTACGTGGGGTTATGGTAACATGGGGATTGGGGTAACATGGGGTTATGGGTAACATGGGGTTTTGGGTAACATGGGGTTTGGGTAACATGGGGTTTTGGGTAACATGGGGTATGGGGTAACATGGGGTTTTGGTAACATGGTGTTTTTGGTAACATGGCGTTTTGGTAACATGGGGTTTTGGTAACATGGGGTTTTGGGTAACATGGGGTTTTGGTAACATGGGGTTTTTGGTAACATGGGGTTTTGGTAACATGGGGTTTTGGTAACATGGGGTTTTTGGGAACATGGGATTTTGGGTAACATGGGGTTCGGGTAACATGGGGTTTTGGTAACATGGGGTTTTGGGTAACAGGTGGTTTTGGGTAACATGGGGTTTTGGGTAACATGGGGTTTTGGGTAACATGGGGTTTTGGGTAACATGGGGTTTTGGGTAACATGGGGAATGAGGTAACATGGGGAATGGGGTAACATGGGGCTTGGGGTAACATGGGGATGTGTTAACATGGGGTTTTGGGTAACATGGGGTTATGGGTAACATGGGGTTTTGGTAACTTGGGTTTTGGGTAACTTGGTGTTTTGGGAACATGGGGTTTTTGGTAACATGGGGTTTTGGTAACTGGGGTTTTGGTAACATGGGGTTTTTGGTAACATGGGGTTTTGGGTAACATGGGGTTTTGGTAACATGGGGTTTTTGGGAACATGGGATTTTGGCTAACATGGGGTTCGGGTAACATGGGGTTTTGGTAACATGTGGTTTTGGTAACATGGGGTTTTGGGTAACATGGGGTTTTGGGTAACATGGTGTTTTGGGTAACATGGGGTTTGGTAACATGGGGTTTTGGTAACATGGGGTTTTGGGTAACATGGGGTTTTGGTAACATGGGGTTTTGGGTAACATGGGGTTTTAATTATTTTTAGAGAGTAGCTCAATTACGTCTGTTTTGTGTTCCAGAATGTATTGCTGCTTTTAGCTTTTGTCTTTATGTCTTTATCTTATTTAGTGTTTCTCTTAGATTCTTTATCTTGAAGGGTTTCCATTATTAGTCCATGTATTATTATAATCATCTGTTCATACTTAAATCAAGGGATCAACTTTTTCTCAAGTCATTTTGGTTTGTTGTTGGGGATTGTTGTGTTGTTTACCTCTCATGATGTTATTGATTATAAATGTTATGATATTGATTAGGATGTAGATTATTGTTATGATGTTAGTAGTATATAGATAATGATGTTATTGATTATAAATGTTATGATATTGATTAGGATGTAGATTATTGTTATGATGTTAGTAGTATATAGATAATGATGTTATTGATTATAAATGTTATGATATTGATTAGGATGTAGATTATTGTTATGATGTTAGTAGTATATAGATAATGATGTTATTGATTATAAATGTTATGATATTGATTAGGATGTAGATTATTGTTATGATGTTAGTAGTATATAGAGATAATGATGTTATTCTCTTATGATCTGTGGGTTACAGAGAAAGTATAGTACTTAGTGCAGGTCTGATATACAATAGATGGTGTTGTACAAATCAATCAATCAATAAGTAACGTAAATGAATATTGTATTGTATTATATCAATGACATTAAAGTTATTGTTGACAAGTGTTAATTCTACACTGAGTATACAAAACATTAAGAACACCTGCTCTTTCCCAGACATAGACAGACCAGTTGAATCTGGGTGAAAGCTATGAAGCGTTATTGATGTCACTTGTTAAATCCACTTTAATCAGTGTAGCTGAAGGGGAGGAGACAGGTTTTAAAAAATGATTTTTAAGGCTTGAGATAATTGACACATGGATTGTGTATGTGTTCCATTCAGAGGGTGAATCGGCAAGACAGCAGATTTAAGTGTCTTTGAACAGGATATGGAAGTTGGGGCCAGGCAAACCGGTTTGAGTGTGTCAAGAACTGCAACGCTGCTGGGTATTTTACGCTCAACAGATTGCCGTGTGTATCAAGAATGTCCTCCACCCAAAGGACATCCAGCCAACTTGACATAACTGTGGGAAGCATTGGAGTCAACATGGGCCAGCTTCCCTGTTGAATGTTTTTGACACCTTGTAGAGTCCATGCCCTGACAAATTGAGGCTGTTCTGAGGGCAAAAGGTTGGGGTGCAACGCAATATTAGGAAGATGTTTCTAATGTTTTGTACACTGAGTGGATAGTTGATGTGAGTTCAGATAATGTTTTGTTGTTATGTTATTTACCCTTTCCAGATAAAGACCTGTTGCTCTCTAAACTGCCATGTAATCACTGAATGCTTTTAATAAACTCACAGGCTGTCAGTCTTGTGTGATTTCCCCTCCAGTTTTTTATTTCACAGTGGTCAAGGGGTTATTGATCATTAGTGATTCCATCAGTGACACCAAACATCAGCTCATCCCAGAGGTTCAGCACCTTGACCCTTAGTGACCTCTCCCCCAGACAGACAGACAGACAGAAGAATGTCAGAGGCAGAATTCTGCATCTTCATATCACAATAACAGCTTTCTAATGTATCTGGAGGTGGTCTGAATATCGCTCACACAGGACAACGACTCCCATTGTTAGGGGCATAGACATGAGCATCTTGTCACTATATACAGATCTCTGGACGGGTGGATACACTTTTACACCTGCTACGTTAGGTTAGATACACACAGACCACATGACAGAGGAATGTACACAACACAACTACGAGAGGGACAGAGACAGTTGGTGAAAGTAGACCTCATCTACTCTGAAGAACTAGTTAAACGATTTGTTCAGACGGTTGTGCAGTATACTTAGACAGGCTAGCTAAACAGGATGACTAAAGACAGTACAGTATGGGGAACACATAGAGGAATGTGTTCATGTGACTAAAGTATCACACCCTGAAAATTATAGGAATGTAATAGAATCATAAAACTACAATCTGATAATGTATTACGTTTAGTTAGAAGAAAAACAAGGGCTTTGGCTTATTTTCATATCTATGCTAGCAGGAAACAGGATGTGAAACTAGACACTGAAGAACATGTCCCCATCTTAGGTGTCTGTGTAAGATACATATTTGCTCAGCAACAGACTATTTGGGTCTTAAAAAAAGAAGTGTGAAATAGACACAGGAAAAGACGACTAGGTTGCTTCTTCAAGCTTATAGAGAAAAGTTGCCTAAATATGGGCTAGGAGCTTTTTCATTGGCCCATTTAGGGGTG